>NW_025726949.1:0-59919 GCF_021461385.2 Schistocerca piceifrons | reverse complement strand
GCCTCGTTGGAGTGGTTTTGACCCATTGGTGGTGGTGTGTGTGTGTTACCTGTCTGCGAGGGGGGACAGTGCGATCGGCGACTTTTGTGTCACCGTAACGACGGCCGTTTGCGGGTTTGTTTTTTGCACATCATACATGGCGAGGGTGAAATGTGAAATGTTTTTGTTTGGTTTTTTTTGCCGCCCACTATTCCCTTTGCTGTACGCCGAGTTTGACAATGGTGCGACGTAACTGCAGCGTGGAGGTGTGTGAGTGACGTTGAAATTGAACGTGCCATTAAGACGCATTGTTGTTGTATTGTACTGTACGTGTACGGCGACACGCACGATGATGTACCATTCGACTCTGATTTTTGATAGCCGTGTCTGACTGATTGCGTACGACGCACGCACACCGATGTCGTCATTCAAGATGCACGCGTGTCCAGTGCAGTACAGTAAGCGCGACGCTAGACGGCGGCGGCGGCGGCGGCGGCGGCGGCGGCGGTCGTCGTTTGTTTGGCGAATGTCTGTACACGTGTTTGTCTGTGTCCATCCGGTATGTATGTGTTTGTTTGAAAGTGTTTTGTGTGTCGGTGACGTGGTCCGATCCGTCGCCCCCCTGAGTAACTGTCGATCGGCGCGATAGACCGGCGTCACGCAACTGAACCGAAGTCTTGGGCACACCCGTCATACTGTTGTACACCGTCGCGCTGAGAACGGTGACGAAAGGTTGACTTTGATCGGTCGAATGTCTGGGCAGAACGTGAGGAATGAGGCAAGAGTGCAAGGAGGGGGGGCAAAAGAGAGAGGAAGGGAAAAAGGGGAGAAACGCATTCGTAGAGCAACGGAACGTTCCCGTGTCGGAGGCGTATTGGAGCCGCACTGAAATGCGTTTAACGGCGGCGCGGCTGCAAGTGTCTGCCGTGGTGAACGTTACCTTTGACGGCTGCATTGGGCTTTGCTTTTGCTTTTGCTTTCGCTTTCGCTTTCGCTTTCCCGGATGTACGTAACGTTTGTTGATATGGTTGTGAGGAAGAGTGTATGACAGTGCCGTGCCGTCCATGTTCGTGTGCCCTCCCATTGTGTGTATGCTATTGTCTGTGTACTTGAATGATGTATGTAGGTGTTAGTGGACATGTTTCACCAGTGGGGGGAAATGGATCGTCGATAGTTGGCGTCACTCTGTCACGGTCGAGATGACGCACCCTCCGTACAGAAAGGTGTCGAGAAAGTGTGTGTGTGTGTGTGTGTGTGTGTGTGTGTGTGTGTGTGTGCGTCCGTGAATTGGCAGTGTTTGGAGGTGGGCGTGCCCTGCATGTGGCCCGGAAGGCTGTTCGTTTGGCGGTAGTGTTGTGTGGACAGGGGAGGGGCATGCGTAACGCTGCTGGCATGGCATTTCGGGAGATGGGAGGGGGCAAACGAGGAGCGGCGGCCAAAGAAAGGCGGGACGGGGAGGGGCGCGGTGTGGGTGGCTTGCGCCTGTGCTCGGCGTTGTGGTTTGTGCAAAAGAGGAGGAGAAAAACAATGAGTTGCCAGGGAGGGGAGCGGTGTTGTGTTGTGGTTGTCGTGGTGTAGCCGCAGACGCGGCTGTCAGTGAACGTGGCGAGACGGACGGATGCGCGGAGGGGCGGGGGCGGCGCATTTCGCCGGTGCCGTGCCGTGCCGTGCCGTGCCTGACAGCCGCGTGGTCGCTGTGTTGTTGGTGGCGTGGGGGCGAGGAGAGTACCGTACGGGTGTGCTTGTGCGCCGGAAATGGCACACTGCGCCTGCCCGTCTTGGAGGCTGATGGCTGTGGTGTGGAAATGGGGCGCGGTGATGTTGAAGCAGTTGAAGGACAGAAAAGAAACCAAGAAAACGGGAGGCGTGATGCGGCGGTGGTGGTGAGAGCGGGAAAAACAAAACAAACAAAAAAAAAAACAACAAAAAAAAGAAGGAAAAACAACAAGAAACAAAAAAGAAAACAAAAAGTCTATCAATATTAGAATGTAAATGGAAATGGAAATGGACCCAGGTATAACCTCCCTGCACAAATAGCAGAGAGTCCGATGATAATAGAAATGTGCCAGAATGTTAACGTCCCTACAAAACAAACCCAACGATAATATTAATGAAAGAATGAACCGTATGTAACATTGCAACAGACATAATGAAACCTGATAAATTGTATAAGGGCAGCAGCGTTGACCTTTGGCCCTGTATTCAGAATAAAAAGAGCCAAAGATCGTCACCCCAATGAAAAAGACACTGAAACACGTATGTAACATAGCAGCGATGGCGAGACATTGTAGCATCTGTGACCAGAGAGTTTGCGCTGGACCGCGCGAGTGTTGCGAGCGGTTCTCAGTCAGTCAGTCAGTCAGTCCAGTCAGTCGGTCGGTCGTTGCGAGTCTGTAGGTCTGTCTAGTTGAGGGCTGTACTCTGTCAGTAGTCGTCGCGTGCAGTACGCTAATAGTCGTCATGCAGAGCGGTCGGTCAGTAGTAGCAGCCGAGTGCGGTTGTGTGATGTAGGCGGTCGGCAACACTGGTCAAGATGGTGAATAAGGTATACTGTGAATTAATATAATCATTAGATAATGAACAATTTTATTTATTGTAATTATTCTCCAACAAGTTCCCCAATAATAATTTTTATTTCAAAAGCATTTTTCAAACATTTAATTTTTTATTGAACTGAAGAGTTCGTTGCACTTCACATTTCATTCCACTTCTTTGAAGAAAAATTTCACTAAAATCACAAAAAAAAAAGAGAATATTATTATTTGCAATGCAGTTCCTCCAAGCGCTGCGCAACAAACAAGAGCAGAAATGTGACATCCATTTATTCTGAGGTAAGACTTTAATTCTGATTGTTTTGCACAGGGCCAAAGACCGATATTTCGGTTTAATTGAAGTTTCTTGTCACTGAACGGACTTTTAAATGTTGTGAAGAATTTATATTTGAGTCAGATTGCGAATTTAACATTTTTGTTGCCATTTTCAATACCTCTCATTGTGGGCGAGGTTACAATTAGCGCAATGTCCATTAGCATCCGTAAATAACATTGTCCATTATTTTAAATTTTGCGGGGAGGTTACAACGCACAAAAAAAAAAAAAACAAAACAAAAAATTGCATTTGTATCCGCTCCTCAATTGTAGATACCCCTTACACAGCTGTGTGCAATGAATGAGTGCTGGCTGGTAATTAATTGCACTCCTTGGAGGGAAATGCCATAGGAAGTAGTCTTTAAAAAGTGAATGTTTTTCGTTAAAAGACAAAAGTTACTTTAGAAAAAAGTAATAGTGGGGCTTTTGTCGTTGAACAAAATAAGTACAATGAACATACGTTATCAGATTTGCGCAAAATGCAGCTTCACACCACCTTTTGATTATAACACAATATACTATACATCGTCCCGAACCGTGACCAGAGTCGCGAGACGAGCAGAGCACGCCGCCGACGCCCGCTCAGTACAACCGTCCACCCGCTACTACTGTCGACCGACTACTACCTCTCCCGACTCGCGCTACAATATATATAACAACTGTTCCTGGCGACCCGGTGCGTGCCACTACTGTCGTCTGGCGCGGTCCAAGCGCCGACTAGCAACGATAAATAACTCTCTGGTCAGACAGAGATGCTGTCATGCCTCGCCATCGCTCTGGTAATGAATACATACGTGTTGCAGCGTGCGTACCACCGGAACACGCAGTGGCGGAGCCAAAGACTGTGTTGTCGAGGTCGAGTGCGAGCGGGAAGAGAGGCAGCGTCGGCACGGAGATGCAAGCGAGCGCGAGACGCACGGGGGCTGCGGCGTGGCGCGTTTGCGGTCGGCGCCTTTGGTGGCAACGGCCGGGACAAGCAGCGGTGTATGGTGTGGTGCGGGGCGGACAGGGGCGGCGGTGGACGGGGAGGAGGCGGCGCGACGACGGCATGGGGGCGAAAACGGGACGGGGGACGGGGGACGGCGGATGTTGAGAGGCGTCACGCGCGGACAGGACACAGACACAGAGACACACAGATTGGAAAGGGAGGGTGCGCGGTAATAATAGTTGGGAATGTGCGTACCGTGCGGGACGGGAGTGGGCGAGGAACACGGTCGTGGCCCCTGTTTTGGGTGCGTGTGATGACGTCGGTGTGTTGTGGGAAGGGAAGGTGCTGTGGCGGCGGCGCGTAATGGGCGTAGGCCGAAAAGAGAAAGGAACGTCGGCAGTGTGTTGGCAAGCGTCGGTTCGACTGCGACGTTGATGGGCAGGGCAGGGCGAGGTTAATGGTGGTAGGAGTAGGCGTGTGGGCGCACAAAATCTGCCGCTGCAGGCGGTGCCGTAACCGCCATGGCGGGAAGGAGAGAGGGCCAAAGAAAGAAAGAAAGAAAGAAAGAAAGAAGAAAACAAAAAAAAAAAAAAAAAAAAGGAGGAGGGGGGGGGCGAAAGTGGAGAGGCGGTGGTGTGAGAAGGGCGGGGGCGGAAGGAAGGCAGGAAGGACAAGAGGCGAGGCGACGGCTTGCTTTGTGTATCGGTCGGTCTCTGGCTATGCTTCGTTTTCTGCAGCAGGGTCGGTGCGCGGCGTGGCTCGCGGCAGTGGAACGCCTGGCGGCTGGACGGCCAGCAATGCGGTTGGATGGGCGGCCACAGCACCGCACCTGTGCCCGAGGAGGAGACGCTGGCGGCGGGCCCTGAGGTGAGGCCGGCTCGGCTCGGCTGGGGCTGTGGATGTGTAGGTGTGCGCCGCTGCTGCAACAACGAGTAAAACGCGAGAAGAAGGGATGGCGGTAGAGAGAGGAAAAAAAAAAGGTCGTGTTGTGTTGATGCGCAGGCAGACGCGTACAGAGAGACGAGCCCGGTCTGCAGCAGGGTGTGGCCGTGCCGAGTGCAGAGCAGCGGCGGCTCGGTTCGGTTCGGCCCGGCCCCGGCCCGGCGGGCCGCGCTGTTGTCGCGGACGTGAGCGCCCCCTGGCGGGTGGCCGGAGGCGGCGCGGCGTGTTGGACGTGTGGCTGGTGGCAGTGCACAATTTGCGAGTGGCTGGCGGTGTGGTGTGGCGGTTGGCGCGTCGGGCGGCGGAGAGAGAGAGAGAGGGGGAGGAGAGGTATGTGTTGCGGGCGCCCTTTGCTGCGCTGCGTCGTTGCGTGTGCCGTACAGGGCGGGCGCTTGTCGACTGTGTGGGCGGTGTGGCGAATTGGCGTGAAACGGCTGCCGAGAGGTGTGTGGTAGCGAGCCGGTCGGTGTCAGTGCGAAGGGGAATGTGCGTGCGTTTGGCGGTTTCGGTGTGCTTTTTGCGGCGTGAGAGTGGGGAATTAGTGGGGCCGGCTGTTGTGTTGGTTCCTTGTGTCTTGTGTCGCGTAGCTTGATGGCAACGTGGAAGGACGCCGGTTTCGTTTCGAGCCTTGCGTGTGGTTGTCGACGTTGACTGGTTGGCGTGTGCATGTGTGGGTCGCGAGTGCGTTTTTGGCTGGCTGTGTGTGTGTGTGTGTGTGTGTGTGTGTGTGTGTGTGTGTGTGTGTGTTTTGGGGGGGAAGGGGGAGGCGGTGGTGAAAGTGCAGTCGTTGCCACGGGCGCGTCGTCGGGTGGGGCTGGGGCTGTGCGTCGTGGCGGAAAGGTGGTAGGTTGCGGGAAGCGAGCCCGTCGTTGACGGTGTCGCGTGAGTTGTGACTCGAGTGGGGCGCGGGGCGCGGGACAGGAGCAGCGTGCCGCTGCGTCGTGGTCGTCAGCAGAGGCTGTGCGTGTGCTTGTCCTTTTTGTGGGCGGTTCGTGCGAGGCGTTTTTTGTTTCGTGTTGCCCTAGTTGTTAGTTTATTTTTTTTTTGTGTTTGTTATTTTGAGACGACGACTGGTTGGTGGCGTGCGCGCGAAGTGGCGGTGTGCGCTTCCCGTGTCGTTTTGTTTTTGTTTGGTTTTTTTGTTTTTGTGTGTTTTTTTTTGTTTGCACTGGGCCCCGGGGGGTGGGTGGGTGCGTGTGTGTCGATTGCCGGCTGGCGAAAGGTGCGCCATCGGCGGGGTGGGTCGCCGGCACAAGTAGAGGCGGCGGCGTTGTTGCTGTTGTTGTGTGGTGTTTGTTTTGTTCGGCTGTGTCGGCGAGCTGTGTTGCGGTGCGTGTGAATGGTGGTGCAAAAGTGCTGGCGTTGGGGCTGCGACTGCGACGGCGGCGAGCCGCGGGCGCGCATGATAGTGATGTTGTGAACAGCGGCTGTGTACGGTAGTGGTGTTGTTGTAGCACGACGTGCATCCGGGCCGGCGCGGAAAGCGCAGTTGCGGGCGGTTGCCCTTCGGTGCCAGCCATGTCGCGTGAGCGGCGGGTTGCTCTGGTGTCGACACGTGGTGCTCTGGGTTGTTGTGTGGTGCCCTTTGGCCGGTGGGGGTGGTTCGCGTGTGTCTCGTTCGCGCTCGGTATCTGGTCGTGGTCGTGCTGCTCCCCCGTCTGTCGGCGGTTTTCGACGTCGTCTGTACGTTTTTGTTCGTTTGCGGCGTGCCTGCCGACGTCGTCCCGTCGCGACCTTTCAACCGAAAGTGTGGCGCCCGAAGGTGAACGAACGTAACCCTGACCTCGGCGCTTTACGCTGAGCCGAGCGAACCGAACCTAACCTGTGGTGTGGCGAGGTGAGCTCAGCCTGTGAGCCCCTAACGTCTACGTAAGGTAAGCTGTCCGGCTGACGCCTCACGTTTGAACGCTTTTTTTTAACCTAGCACTGACCCCTTAACCTAACGTGTAACCTAACCTAACCTCTGACGCCTGACGTGTTTGAATGCTTAACCTAAGTTTGACGCTTAACCTAACCCAAGTCCCCTTAACCTAACCCACGTCCACCTAACCCTAACCTAACCTAGACGTGTAAACGTAATGTGTAACGCGTAACGTGTAAGGTCGGCTGTCGTGTGTGCTGACGGCAGATTGGGTTGGTCTGTAGATTCGGATTGCGGTTTGCCTCGGTCGAGGGGTTGGGTCGGAAGCGGCGAGGGGCGGCGGCGCCTGTTGCGCAGGCGGCGTCCGTTTGCGGCGGGCAATTGTTGATAAACGGCTGTGAATGTTGGCGGGCGAGAGGAGGAGGACGGCGCGCGATGTGGCCCGACGGCTGCGGGCCGATCGGGAAACGGCGGGAGGGCGACGGAAGGCGATGGGGCGGCGGAGGCGCGTTTGCACGGCCGTCATCGCCGCACGCCTCGGCTTGTGTGGCTGTGGCGCCGGCCGCGCTGGCCGGGCTGCCGCGGCGACGGTGTGGGAGTTTTGCCGAAGGTTTGGCCATTGTGGCGGGTCGTCGGCTGGGGCTGTGGGGGCGGCATTTGGGCGGGGGCGGCGATTCTCGGCGGGCCGACCCAGGCTGTAGCGCGCGGTAGCTGCAGTTTGGCCGTGGTTTGCGGCGCTGCCGTGGCGACTGGTTGGCGACTGTGGTGTGGCTGTGTGTAGCCCCATCCTCGGTGGTTTGAAAGGCGCGGGCGGTTGTGGCGCAGGTTTGGGGCTGCTCCGCACAGGCTGTCGGACGTTGGGCGGTAGCAAGCGCGGGAGGCGCGGCGCGGCGGCGCGCAGAGTGGCGGCCGCTCTCTCGGCCGTCCGCGCCCGCCCGCGACACTGGCTGGGCCTTGTGATTCTCTGCTCTGCTGCTGTGCTGTGCTTGCGTGCCTGCCTGCCGTCCCGCTCGCTCTCGCTCTCGCTCTCGCTGTGTGTTACGCGCGTCGTCGAAATGGCAGATCAGGCGGCTACGAACGAGACTGCTGCGGCACCCGCCGCCACCGGCACTACGAAGAAGGCCAAGTCTGCGTCGTCTGCGAAGAAGCCGCGCGCCAAGCCTGCGCACCCGCGCACCTCTGAGATGGTGACGGCCGCCATCAAGAGTCTGAAGGAGCGCGGCGGGTCGTCGCTGCAGGCGATCAAGAAGTACATTGCCGCGCACTACAAGCTGGACGCGGAGAAGCTGGCGCCGTTTATCAAGAAGTACCTCAAGTCGGCCGTCGTGGCGGGCGAGCTGGTGCAGACGAAGGGGAAGGGCGCGTCCGGCTCGTTCAAGCTTGCCGGCGCCGGCGGCGGGGGGGCGGCCGAGGGCGGCAAGGCTCGTGCTGGCGGTGCCAAGAAGAAGCGCGCCGCTCCGGCCAGCAAGGAGAAGAAGGGCGCCCGTGCGGCCGGCGCAAAGAAGGCTGGTGGCGTGAAGGCGGCGACCGGTCGGAAGGCGGGCGCCGCCAAGAAGGCGTCTGCGGCGTCGGCCGCTCCCGCGGGTGCGAAGAAGGCGGCTGCGGCCAAGCCGGCCAAGGCCAAGTCGCCGTCGAAGGCGAAGAAGGCCGCCAAGGTTCCGACGAAGAAGCCGAAGGCGCCGCGCCCGAAGAAGGCGACGACGCCGTCTAAGGCGAAGGCTTCGCCCAAGAAGAAGAAGTAGAGTAGAGGAGAAAGAGATGGGAGAAAGGAAGGGTTTGGCGCTTGACTCCGTCGTCCCCACCCCCCGTCGTCGTCTAGTGGCGCGCAAGAGACGCGCGGCCCAAAACGGCCCTTCTCAGGGCCATCAAAGCACGTCGGGGAAGGTTTTGATTGTCGTGTTGCGTTTGGTGTGGGTGTCTGTCTGTCTGTCTGTCTGGCGTTTCTGTATGCCCGTGGGGATGCTGTTTGCGTGCCGTGGTGGTTGGATTGCGGGGGTCGGTGGCGGGTGTGGGCGGCGGTAGCGGTAAGCGGTGTTGTTGTTGATTGTCGCCGTGTTTGTGGCGGCGGCCGACGGTTGGTTTTCTGTCACGTTGTTTTGTTTGAATACGTTGGTTGGCTTGCCTGCGTTCGTTCTTCTCGGATGTCTGTCTTGTCTAGTCGTGTCTGGTCTTTGTTGTTTTGTTCCTTTGTGTGTGTGTGTGTGTGTGTGTGTGTGTGTGTGTGTGTGTTATGTTTTGCAACGGGGGGCACGTTGAGATGTGGAAGGAGTCGGCGGGGATTTCGGTGGCGTGTAGAGCGAGCGAGCGCGCCTGCCTGGCCGTTGGCCGTCGGAGTGGAGTGCGGGTTTGTTTTTGTGTTTTCGAAACGAAAGCGGCGGCCGGCCGGCCAGCCACCCGTGCGGTGTGACGTCGGCCGTTGGGTATTGTGCGCTTTGAGCGCCGGGGAGGGATGATGTGTGATTGTTGCGCGCTGCTAAGCAGGCAGGCAGAGTGAGCGGGTGTGGCGGACGGACGGGAAGTGGTGGTTGTTGTTTTTGGGTTGCGGGGCGAGAGGCAGGCGACCGACAAAGTTTGCTCGCGACGGAGAGATGTTAGTGGCCCTGAAAAGGGCCGTTTTTGTTTGTGCGGTGCGGTGCCGCGGCGCGGTTTAGGCGCGCTCGCCGCGGATGCGGCGCGCGAGCTGGATGTCCTTGGGCATGATGGTGACGCGCTTGGCGTGGATTGCGCACAGGTTGGTGTCTTCGAAGAGGCCGACGAGGTAGGCCTCGCTGGCCTCCTGCAGGGCCATGACTGCGGAGCTCTGGAAGCGCAGGTCGGTCTTGAAGTCCTGGGCGATCTCGCGCACTAGGCGCTGGAATGGCAGCTTGCGGATGAGCAGCTCTGTGCTCTTCTGGTAGCGCCTGATTTCTCGCAGGGCGACGGTGCCCGGCCTGTAGCGGTGGGGCTTCTTGACGCCTCCGGTGGCGGGCGCGCTCTTCCTCGCCGCCTTGGTGGCGAGCTGTTTGCGCGGCGCCTTTCCGCCGGTGGACTTGCGGGCCGTTTGCTTTGTGCGGGCCATAGCGGTAGCGGAGCGGCGTGCGTGGAGGTTAGGTGCGGCGCGGCGTCCGGTGCTGCCTTGACAACGGGCCCGCGCGCCTCCGTGCTGCGCTTATATGCCCTCGGTTGCGCGTGGTGGGGGGAGGGCGGGCCAGAGTCTATATAGGGGGGCGGCGGGCGCGCTGGGCGCAGACCGTAGCCGACTCGCCAGCCGCTGCAGCTGCTGTTTGTGCACGTTTTGCTTTGCCCGAGGAAGGAAGGATGACAGGCCGCGGCAAGGGAGGAAAGGGGCTCGGCAAGGGTGGCGCCAAGCGGCACCGCAAGGTGTTGCGCGACAACATCCAGGGCATCACGAAGCCCGCCATCCGCCGCCTGGCTCGCAGGGGCGGCGTGAAGCGCATCTCTGGTCTGATCTACGAGGAGACCCGCGGGGTGCTGAAGGTGTTCCTGGAGAACGTGATCCGCGACGCGGTGACGTACACTGAGCACGCCAAGCGCAAGACTGTGACGGCCATGGACGTGGTGTACGCCCTGAAGAGGCAGGGGCGCACCCTGTACGGTTTCGGCGGTTAGGCTGCGTCGCAGCGGGCGCTGGCCTTCCCGCGGCCGTGCTTGTGGGTGGGAGAGACTAGGAAACGGCCCTTTTCAGGGCCACCACACTGTTCGGAAGTTGAAAAGTGCGAAAGAGTCTGTGTTGTTTGTTTGTTTGTTTCTTTCTTTCCGTTTGAGCGACGTGATGTGACTGGGAGGGGAGAAGGAAAGGAAACGTGTCATGTGGCTGGCTGTGTGTGGGAGCTGCTTCGTTTGTGTTTGTTATTGTGTGTCGTTGTATCGATCGCGACGGAGATGGCGGGCTGTGTGTTGTTGTGCGAGAGGCGGTGATTATTTGCTTGCGTGGTTTGGCTCTGTGTGTTTGCGGCGGCGTTGGGGTTTCCGAGGCAAGGCGTGTGGGCACAGGCGGCCGGATCAGCTGTTTCGTTCGTGTCGACGGCCGTTGCGCGCGGGAGTGGAGGGCGGTGTGTCGACACGCCTCCCTGTAACAATGGTCATTATTGCTGCCGTTGTCGTTTGGAAGGCGACTGCGACCGTGCAAAATGAATGAATGTGTGTGTGTGTGTGTGTGTTTGTTGGGCCACACGGGCTGTGTGGACGACAAGATGGCGGACGTGCGCCGGCGGCGGCTGTGCTGTGAAAGTGCAAAGTTAAAACAAAACAAGGTGCGGCGAGGACGACTGAAATTTTGCTTTGGACGTAGGTTTGTGTGGTGGCCCTGAAAAGGGCCGATTGTTGTGGGCCGGGCCGAGCCGAGCCGGCAAAGCGCGTTGCGTGCAGGGGAGCACGCGGCGCTGCGATTGCCTTGGCCTCCTTTAGGCCTTCTTCTCGGTCTTCTTTGGCAGCAGGACGGCCTGGATGTTGGGCAGGACACCACCCTGTGCGATGGTGACGCCCGACAGGAGCTTGTTGAGCTCCTCGTCGTTGCGGATGGCAAGCTGCAGGTGGCGCGGGATGATGCGCGTCTTCTTGTTGTCGCGGGCCGCGTTTCCGGCCAGCTCGAGCACCTCAGCCGCGAGGTACTCCATGACGGCGGCGAGGTAGACGGGCGCCCCGGCGCCGACGCGCTCTGCGTAGTTTCCCTTGCGCAGGAGGCGGTGGATTCTGCCGACCGGGAACTGGAGCCCAGCCCTGCTTGAGCGGGACTTTGACTTGCCCTTGACTTTGCCTCCCTTTCCGCGTCCGGACATGGCGATGGGCTAGCGACGGTGCACACGAAACGGAAACGAAAACGACCGGTGCGAGCGGCAGCGAGTCGAGCAGCGGAGTGCGTGCCGGCGCAGCCGGGGTGGGGGTGCTTTATGGGCTCGGGTGCGGCGGCCGGTTGCGCGCGCGCCCCATTGGTCGGCGGCCGCAACAGGGCGAGCTGGTAAAGGTGCGGCGGCGGCTGGCGGCGGGTGCCACTGTGTGGGGAGACGCTGACTAGAGCGGAGCGCTTGCTACTGGTGTTGCTGCTGCCGTACGTTCGTTCGAGATGCCGCCCAAGACTAGCGGGAAGGCCGCCAAGAAGGCTGGCAAGGCGCAGAAGAACATTTCGAAGGGCGACAAGAAGAAGAAGCGCAAGAGGAAGGAGAGCTATGCCATCTACATCTACAAGGTGCTGAAGCAGGTGCACCCTGACACGGGCATCTCGTCGAAGGCGATGAGCATCATGAACAGCTTCGTGAACGACATTTTCGAGCGCATTGCGGCCGAGGCTTCTCGCCTGGCGCACTACAACAAGCGCTCGACCATCACGTCCCGCGAGATCCAGACCGCTGTGCGGCTGTTGCTGCCTGGCGAGCTGGCCAAGCACGCCGTGAGCGAGGGCACGAAGGCGGTGACCAAGTACACGAGCTCCAAGTAAGGAGGTGGCTCTGGAGTGGAAGGAAGGATGGAGAAGGCTCCTCCGTTGCGAGAGCGGCAAAACGGCCCTTTTCAGGGCCACCAACTTGCCTTTTGCGGGAAGGGCGGAATTGTTGTTGTTGTTGTTTGTGTGGACGGCTGTGATGTATGTGTGCATTTTGATTGTGGGTGGGGGGGGGGGGCGCGTCAAAGCGTGTTGCGGGGGACGGCCACGAGGTTGGTCGCCGTGGCGTGGAATGGTGGCACGCCTCGTTGGAGTGGTTTTGACCCATTGGTGGTGGTGTGTGTGTGTTACCTGTCTGCGAGGGGGGACAGTGCGATCGGCGACTTTTGTGTCACCGTAACGACGGCCGTTTGCGGGTTTGTTTTTTGCACATCATACATGGCGAGGGTGAAATGTGAAATGTTTTTGTTTGGTTTTTTTTTGCCGCCCACTATTCCCTTTGCTGTACGCCGAGTTTGACAATGGTGCGACGTAACTGCAGCGTGGAGGTGTGTGAGTGACGTTGAAATTGAACGTGCCATTAAGACGCATTGTTGTTGTATTGTACTGTACGTGTACGGCGACACGCACGATGATGTACCATTCGACTCTGATTTTTGATAGCCGTGTCTGACTGATTGCGTACGACGCACGCACACCGATGTCGTCATTCAAGATGCACGCGTGTCCAGTGCAGTACAGTAAGCGCGACGCTAGACGGCGGCGGCGGCGGCGGCGGCGGCGGCGGCGGTCGTCGTTTGTTTGGCGAATGTCTGTACACGTGTTTGTCTGTGTCCATCCGGTATGTATGTGTTTGTTTGAAAGTGTTTTGTGTGTCGGTGACGTGGTCCGATCCGTCGCCCCCTGAGTAACTGTCGATCGGCGCGATAGACCGGCGTCACGCAACTGAACCGAAGTCTTGGGCACACCCGTCATACTGTTGTACACCGTCGCGCTGAGAACGGTGACGAAAGGTTGACTTTGATCGGTCGAATGTCTGGGCAGAACGTGAGGAATGAGGCAAGAGTGCAAGGAGGGGGGGCAAAAGAGAGAGGAAGGGAAAAAGGGGAGAAACGCATTCGTAGAGCAACGGAACGTTCCCGTGTCGGAGGCGTATTGGAGCCGCACTGAAATGCGTTTAACGGCGGCGCGGCTGCAAGTGTCTGCCGTGGTGAACGTTACCTTTGACGGCTGCATTGGGCTTTGCTTTTGCTTTTGCTTTCGCTTTCGCTTTCGCTTTCCCGGATGTACGTAACGTTTGTTGATATGGTTGTGAGGAAGAGTGTATGACAGTGCCGTGCCGTCCATGTTCGTGTGCCCTCCCATTGTGTGTATGCTATTGTCTGTGTACTTGAATGATGTATGTAGGTGTTAGTGGACATGTTTCACCAGTGGGGGGAAATGGATCGTCGATAGTTGGCGTCACTCTGTCACGGTCGAGATGACGCACCCTCCGTACAGAAAGGTGTCGAGAAAGTGTGTGTGTGTGTGTGTGTGTGTGTGTGTGTGTGTGTGTGCGTCCGTGAATTGGCAGTGTTTGGAGGTGGGCGTGCCCTGCATGTGGCCCGGAAGGCTGTTCGTTTGGCGGTAGTGTTGTGTGGACAGGGGAGGGGCATGCGTAACGCTGCTGGCATGGCATTTCGGGAGATGGGAGGGGGCAAACGAGGAGCGGCGGCCAAAGAAAGGCGGGACGGGGAGGGGCGCGGTGTGGGTGGCTTGCGCCTGTGCTCGGCGTTGTGGTTTGTGCAAAAGAGGAGGAGAAAAACAATGAGTTGCCAGGGAGGGGAGCGGTGTTGTGTTGTGGTTGTCGTGGTGTAGCCGCAGACGCGGCTGTCAGTGAACGTGGCGAGACGGACGGATGCGCGGAGGGGCGGGGGCGGCGCATTTCGCCGGTGCCGTGCCGTGCCGTGCCGTGCCTGACAGCCGCGTGGTCGCTGTGTTGTTGGTGGCGTGGGGGCGAGGAGAGTACCGTACGGGTGTGCTTGTGCGCCGGAAATGGCACACTGCGCCTGCCCGTCTTGGAGGCTGATGGCTGTGGTGTGGAAATGGGGCGCGGTGATGTTGAAGCAGTTGAAGGACAGAAAAGAAACCAAGAAAACGGGAGGCGTGATGCGGCGGTGGTGGTGAGAGCGGGAAAAACAAAACAAACAAAAAAAAAAACAACAAAAAAAAGAAGGAAAAACAACAAGAAACAAAAAAGAAAACAAAAAGTCTATCAATATTAGAATGTAAATGGAAATGGAAATGGACCCAGGTATAACCTCCCTGCACAAATAGCAGAGAGTCCGATGATAATAGAAATGTGCCAGAATGTTAACGTCCCTACAAAACAAACCCAACGATAATATTAATGAAAGAATGAACCGTATGTAACATTGCAACAGACATAATGAAACCTGATAAATTGTATAAGGGCAGCAGCGTTGACCTTTGGCCCTGTATTCAGAATAAAAAGAGCCAAAGATCGTCACCCCAATGAAAAAGACACTGAAACACGTATGTAACATAGCAGCGATGGCGAGACATTGTAGCATCTGTGACCAGAGAGTTTGCGCTGGACCGCGCGAGTGTTGCGAGCGGTTCTCAGTCAGTCAGTCAGTCAGTCAGTCAGTCGGTCGGTCGTTGCGAGTCTGTAGGTCTGTCTAGTTGAGGGCTGTACTCTGTCAGTAGTCGTCGCGTGCAGTACGCTAATAGTCGTCATGCAGAGCGGTCGGTCAGTAGTAGCAGCCGAGTGCGGTTGTGTGATGTAGGCGGTCGGCAACACTGGTCAAGATGGTGAATAAGGTATACTGTGAATTAATATAATCATTAGATAATGAACAATTTTATTTATTGTAATTATTCTCCAACAAGTTCCCCAATAATAATTTTTATTTCAAAAGCATTTTTCAAACATTTAATTTTTTATTGAACTGAAGAGTTCGTTGCACTTCACATTTCATTCCACTTCTTTGAAGAAAAATTTCACTAAAATCACAAAAAAAAAAGAGAATATTATTATTTGCAATGCAGTTCCTCCAAGCGCTGCGCAACAAACAAGAGCAGAAATGTGACATCCATTTATTCTGAGGTAAGACTTTAATTCTGATTGTTTTGCACAGGGCCAAAGACCGATATTTCGGTTTAATTGAAGTTTCTTGTCACTGAACGGACTTTTAAATGTTGTGAAGAATTTATATTTGAGTCAGATTGCGAATTTAACATTTTTGTTGCCATTTTCAATACCTCTCATTGTGGGCGAGGTTACAATTAGCGCAATGTCCATTAGCATCCGTAAATAACATTGTCCATTATTTTAAATTTTGCGGGGAGGTTACAACGCACAAAAAAAAAAAAAACAAAACAAAAAATTGCATTTGTATCCGCTCCTCAATTGTAGATACCCCTTACACAGCTGTGTGCAATGAATGAGTGCTGGCTGGTAATTAATTGCACTCCTTGGAGGGAAATGCCATAGGAAGTAGTCTTTAAAAAGTGAATGTTTTTCGTTAAAAGACAAAAGTTACTTTAGAAAAAAGTAATAGTGGGGCTTTTTGTCGTTGAACAAAATAAGTACAATGAACATACGTTATCAGATTTGCGCAAAATGCAGCTTCACACCACCTTTTGATTATAACACAATATACTATACATCGTCCCGAACCGTGACCAGAGTCGCGAGACGAGCAGAGCACGCCGCCGACGCCCGCTCAGTACAACCGTCCACCCGCTACTACTGTCGACCGACTACTACCTCTCCCGACTCGCGCTACAATATATATAACAACTGTTCCTGGCGACCCGGTGCGTGCCACTACTGTCGTCTGGCGCGGTCCAAGCGCCGACTAGCAACGATAAATAACTCTCTGGTCAGACAGAGATGCTGTCATGCCTCGCCATCGCTCTGGTAATGAATACATACGTGTTGCAGCGTGCGTACCACCGGAACACGCAGTGGCGGAGCCAAAGACTGTGTTGTCGAGGTCGAGTGCGAGCGGGAAGAGAGGCAGCGTCGGCACGGAGATGCAAGCGAGCGCGAGACGCACGGGGGCTGCGGCGTGGCGCGTTTGCGGTCGGCGCCTTTGGTGGCAACGGCCGGGACAAGCAGCGGTGTATGGTGTGGTGCGGGGCGGACAGGGGCGGCGGTGGACGGGGAGGAGGCGGCGCGACGACGGCATGGGGGCGAAAACGGGACGGGGGACGGGGGACGGCGGATGTTGAGAGGCGTCACGCGCGGACAGGACACAGACACAGAGACACACAGATTGGAAAGGGAGGGTGCGCGGTAATAATAGTTGGGAATGTGCGTACCGTGCGGGACGGGAGTGGGCGAGGAACACGGTCGTGGCCCCTGTTTTGGGTGCGTGTGATGACGTCGGTGTGTTGTGGGAAGGGAAGGTGCTGTGGCGGCGGCGCGTAATGGGCGTAGGCCGAAAAGAGAAAGGAACGTCGGCAGTGTGTTGGCAAGCGTCGGTTCGACTGCGACGTTGATGGGCAGGGCAGGGCGAGGTTAATGGTGGTAGGAGTAGGCGTGTGGGCGCACAAAATCTGCCGCTGCAGGCGGTGCCGTAACCGCCATGGCGGGAAGGAGAGAGGGCCAAAGAAAGAAAGAAAGAAAGAAAGAAAGAAGAAAACAAAAAAAAAAAAAAAAAAAAGGAGGAGGGGGGGGGCGAAAGTGGAGAGGCGGTGGTGTGAGAAGGGCGGGGGCGGAAGGAAGGCAGGAAGGACAAGAGGCGAGGCGACGGCTTGCTTTGTGTATCGGTCGGTCTCTGGCTATGCTTCGTTTTCTGCAGCAGGGTCGGTGCGCGGCGTGGCTCGCGGCAGTGGGAACGCCTGGCGGCTGGACGGCCAGCAATGCGGTTGGATGGGCGGCCACAGCACCGCACCTGTGCCCGAGGAGGAGACGCTGGCGGCGGGCCCTGAGGTGAGGCCGGCTCGGCTCGGCTGGGGCTGTGGATGTGTAGGTGTGCGCCGCTGCTGCAACAACGAGTAAAACGCGAGAAGAAGGGATGGCGGTAGAGAGAGGAAAAAAAAAAGGTCGTGTTGTGTTGATGCGCAGGCAGACGCGTACAGAGAGACGAGCCCGGTCTGCAGCAGGGTGTGGCCGTGCCGAGTGCAGAGCAGCGGCGGCTCGGTTCGGTTCGGCCCGGCCCGGCCCGGCGGGCCGCGCTGTTGTCGCGGACGTGAGCGCCCCCTGGCGGGTGGCCGGAGGCGGCGCGGCGTGTTGGACGTGTGGCTGGTGGCAGTGCACAATTTGCGAGTGGCTGGCGGTGTGGTGTGGCGGTTGGCGCGTCGGGCGGCGGAGAGAGAGAGAGAGGGGGAGGAGAGGTATGTGTTGCGGGCGCCCTTTGCTGCGCTGCGTCGTTGCGTGTGCCGTACAGGGCGGGCGCTTGTCGACTGTGTGGGCGGTGTGGCGAATTGGCGTGAAACGGCTGCCGAGAGGTGTGTGGTAGCGAGCCGGTCGGTGTCAGTGCGAAGGGGAATGTGCGTGCGTTTGGCGGTTTCGGTGTGCTTTTTGCGGCGTGAGAGTGGGGAATTAGTGGGGCCGGCTGTTGTGTTGGTTCCTTGTGTCTTGTGTCGCGTAGCTTGATGGCAACGTGGAAGGACGCCGGTTTCGTTTCGAGCCTTGCGTGTGGTTGTCGACGTTGACTGGTTGGCGTGTGCATGTGTGGGTCGCGAGTGCGTTTTTGGCTGGCTGTGTGTGTGTGTGTGTGTGTGTGTGTGTGTGTGTGTGTGTGTGTGTGTTTTGGGGGGGAAGGGGGAGGCGGTGGTGAAAGTGCAGTCGTTGCCACGGGCGCGTCGTCGGGTGGGGCTGGGGCTGTGCGTCGTGGCGGAAAGGTGGTAGGTTGCGGGAAGCGAGCCCGTCGTTGACGGTGTCGCGTGAGTTGTGACTCGAGTGGGGCGCGGGGCGCGGGACAGGAGCAGCGTGCCGCTGCGTCGTGGTCGTCAGCAGAGGCTGTGCGTGTGCTTGTCCTTTTTGTGGGCGGTTCGTGCGAGGCGTTTTTTGTTTCGTGTTGCCCTAGTTGTTAGTTTATTTTTTTTTTGTGTTTGTTATTTTGAGACGACGACTGGTTGGTGGCGTGCGCGCGAAGTGGCGGTGTGCGCTTCCCGTGTCGTTTTGTTTTTGTTTGGTTTTTTTGTTTTTGTGTGTTTTTTTTGTTTGCACTGGGCCCCGGGGGGTGGGTGGGTGCGTGTGTGTCGATTGCCGGCTGGCGAAAGGTGCGCCATCGGCGGGGTGGGTCGCCGGCACAAGTAGAGGCGGCGGCGTTGTTGCTGTTGTTGTGTGGTGTTTGTTTTGTTCGGCTGTGTCGGCGAGCTGTGTTGCGGTGCGTGTGAATGGTGGTGCAAAAGTGCTGGCGTTGGGGCTGCGACTGCGACGGCGGCGAGCCGCGGGCGCGCATGATAGTGATGTTGTGAACAGCGGCTGTGTACGGTAGTGGTGTTGTTGTAGCACGACGTGCATCCGGGCCGGCGCGGAAAGCGCAGTTGCGGGCGGTTGCCCTTCGGTGCCAGCCATGTCGCGTGAGCGGCGGGTTGCTCTGGTGTCGACACGTGGTGCTCTGGGTTGTTGTGTGGTGCCCTTTGGCCGGTGGGGGTGGTTCGCGTGTGTCTCGTTCGCGCTCGGTATCTGGTCGTGGTCGTGCTGCTCCCCCGTCTGTCGGCGGTTTTCGACGTCGTCTGTACGTTTTTGTTCGTTTGCGGCGTGCCTGCCGACGTCGTCCCGTCGCGACCTTTCAACCGAAAGTGTGGCGCCCGAAGGTGAACGAACGTAACCCTGACCTCGGCGCTTTACGCTGAGCCGAGCGAACCGAACCTAACCTGTGGTGTGGCGAGGTGAGCTCAGCCTGTGAGCCCCTAACGTCTACGTAAGGTAAGCTGTCCGGCTGACGCCTCACGTTTGAACGCTTTTTTTTAACCTAGCACTGACCCCTTAACCTAACGTGTAACCTAACCTAACCTCTGACGCCTGACGTGTTTGAATGCTTAACCTAAGTTTGACGCTTAACCTAACCCAAGTCCCCTTAACCTAACCCACGTCCACCTAACCCTAACCTAACCTAGACGTGTAAACGTAATGTGTAACGCGTAACGTGTAAGGTCGGCTGTCGTGTGTGCTGACGGCAGATTGGGTTGGTCTGTAGATTCGGATTGCGGTTTGCCTCGGTCGAGGGGTTGGGTCGGAAGCGGCGAGGGGCGGCGGCGCCTGTTGCGCAGGCGGCGTCCGTTTGCGGCGGGCAATTGTTGATAAACGGCTGTGAATGTTGGCGGGCGAGAGGAGGAGGACGGCGCGCGATGTGGCCCGACGGCTGCGGGCCGATCGGGAAACGGCGGGAGGGCGACGGAAGGCGATGGGGCGGCGGAGGCGCGTTTGCACGGCCGTCATCGCCGCACGCCTCGGCTTGTGTGGCTGTGGCGCCGGCCGCGCTGGCCGGGCTGCCGCGGCGACGGTGTGGGAGTTTTGCCGAAGGTTTGGCCATTGTGGCGGGTCGTCGGCTGGGGCTGTGGGGGCGGCATTTGGGCGGGGGCGGCGATTCTCGGCGGGCCGACCCAGGCTGTAGCGCGCGGTAGCTGCAGTTTGGCCGTGGTTTGCGGCGCTGCCGTGGCGACTGGTTGGCGACTGTGGTGTGGCTGTGTGTAGCCCCATCCTCGGTGGTTTGAAAGGCGCGGGCGGTTGTGGCGCAGGTTTGGGGCTGCTCCGCACAGGCTGTCGGACGTTGGGCGGTAGCAAGCGCGGGAGGCGCGGCGCGGCGGCGCGCAGAGTGGCGGCCGCTCTCTCGGCCGTCCGCGCCCGCCCGCGACACTGGCTGGGCCTTGTGATTCTCTGCTCTGCTGCTGTGCTGTGCTTGCGTGCCTGCCTGCCGTCCCGCTCGCTCTCGCTCTCGCTCTCGCTGTGTGTTACGCGCGTCGTCGAAATGGCAGATCAGGCGGCTACGAACGAGACTGCTGCGGCACCCGCCGCCACCGGCACTACGAAGAAGGCCAAGTCTGCGTCGTCTGCGAAGAAGCCGCGCGCCAAGCCTGCGCACCCGCGCACCTCTGAGATGGTGACGGCCGCCATCAAGAGTCTGAAGGAGCGCGGCGGGTCGTCGCTGCAGGCGATCAAGAAGTACATTGCCGCGCACTACAAGCTGGACGCGGAGAAGCTGGCGCCGTTTATCAAGAAGTACCTCAAGTCGGCCGTCGTGGCGGGCGAGCTGGTGCAGACGAAGGGGAAGGGCGCGTCCGGCTCGTTCAAGCTTGCCGGCGCCGGCGGCGGGGGGGCGGCCGAGGGCGGCAAGGCTCGTGCTGGCGGTGCCAAGAAGAAGCGCGCCGCTCCGGCCAGCAAGGAGAAGAAGGGCGCCCGTGCGGCCGGCGCAAAGAAGGCTGGTGGCGTGAAGGCGGCGACCGGTCGGAAGGCGGGCGCCGCCAAGAAGGCGTCTGCGGCGTCGGCCGCTCCCGCGGGTGCGAAGAAGGCGGCTGCGGCCAAGCCGGCCAAGGCCAAGTCGCCGTCGAAGGCGAAGAAGGCCGCCAAGGTTCCGACGAAGAAGCCGAAGGCGCCGCGCCCGAAGAAGGCGACGACGCCGTCTAAGGCGAAGGCTTCGCCCAAGAAGAAGAAGTAGAGTAGAGGAGAAAGAGATGGGAGAAAGGAAGGGTTTGGCGCTTGACTCCGTCGTCCCCACCCCCCGTCGTCGTCTAGTGGCGCGCAAGAGACGCGCGGCCCAAAACGGCCCTTCTCAGGGCCATCAAAGCACGTCGGGGAAGGTTTTGATTGTCGTGTTGCGTTTGGTGTGGGTGTCTGTCTGTCTGTCTGTCTGGCGTTTCTGTATGCCCGTGGGGATGCTGTTTGCGTGCCGTGGTGGTTGGATTGCGGGGGTCGGTGGCGGGTGTGGGCGGCGGTAGCGGTAAGCGGTGTTGTTGTTGATTGTCGCCGTGTTTGTGGCGGCGGCCGACGGTTGGTTTTCTGTCACGTTGTTTTGTTTGAATACGTTGGTTGGCTTGCCTGCGTTCGTTCTTCTCGGATGTCTGTCTTGTCTAGTCGTGTCTGGTCTTTGTTGTTTTGTTCCTTTGTGTGTGTGTGTGTGTGTGTGTGTGTGTGTGTGTGTGTGTTATGTTTTGCAACGGGGGGCACGTTGAGATGTGGAAGGAGTCGGCGGGGATTTCGGTGGCGTGTAGAGCGAGCGAGCGCGCCTGCCTGGCCGTTGGCCGTCGGAGTGGAGTGCGGGTTTGTTTTTGTGTTTTCGAAACGAAAGCGGCGGCCGGCCGGCCAGCCACCCGTGCGGTGTGACGTCGGCCGTTGGGTATTGTGCGCTTTGAGCGCCGGGGAGGGATGATGTGTGATTGTTGCGCGCTGCTAAGCAGGCAGGCAGAGTGAGCGGGTGTGGCGGACGGACGGGAAGTGGTGGTTGTTGTTTTTGGGTTGCGGGGCGAGAGGCAGGCGACCGACAAAGTTTGCTCGCGACGGAGAGATGTTAGTGGCCCTGAAAAGGGCCGTTTTTGTTTGTGCGGTGCGGTGCCGCGGCGCGGTTTAGGCGCGCTCGCCGCGGATGCGGCGCGCGAGCTGGATGTCCTTGGGCATGATGGTGACGCGCTTGGCGTGGATTGCGCACAGGTTGGTGTCTTCGAAGAGGCCGACGAGGTAGGCCTCGCTGGCCTCCTGCAGGGCCATGACTGCGGAGCTCTGGAAGCGCAGGTCGGTCTTGAAGTCCTGGGCGATCTCGCGCACTAGGCGCTGGAATGGCAGCTTGCGGATGAGCAGCTCTGTGCTCTTCTGGTAGCGCCTGATTTCTCGCAGGGCGACGGTGCCCGGCCTGTAGCGGTGGGGCTTCTTGACGCCTCCGGTGGCGGGCGCGCTCTTCCTCGCCGCCTTGGTGGCGAGCTGTTTGCGCGGCGCCTTTCCGCCGGTGGACTTGCGGGCCGTTTGCTTTGTGCGGGCCATAGCGGTAGCGGAGCGGCGTGCGTGGAGGTTAGGTGCGGCGCGGCGTCCGGTGCTGCCTTGACAACGGGCCCGCGCGCCTCCGTGCTGCGCTTATATGCCCTCGGTTGCGCGTGGTGGGGGGAGGGCGGGCCAGAGTCTATATAGTTGTAGATGAGGTAGAGGATGGGTGTCAGGAGGTGGGCTGGGGCTTTTTGAAGGTGTATACGTCTTATGTCATTTTGTCCTGGAGCTGTGTTACGTCCTGAGTATATGGCATTGATTATTTCTGCGTTAGTGATTTCTGCTGTCAGCGTGTTTTCGTCTTCTGTTGCAATCCTAAACACCCCAACGACAGCAACAGAAGACGAAAACACGCTGACAGCAGAAATCACTAACGCAGAAATAATCAATGCCATATACTCAGGACGTAACACAGCTCCAGGACAAAATGACATAAGACGTATACACCTTCAAAAAGCCCCAGCCCACCTCCTGACACCCATCCTCTACCTCATCTACAACTATTGTCTCACAAATGAAACGCTACCCGCCACTTGGAAGACTAGCAAAACAATAATGATACCAAAACCTGACAAACCAAGGACTGACCCAAGATCTTACAGACCGATATCTCTACTCGACGTCATAGGGAAAACTTACGAAAGGATACTAACTGACCGCATAAAAACGTATGTAGAACGCAACGACATCCTCCCTCTGACACAATCAGGCTTCCGACAAAATCACTCCACTAACGACCCGTTAATCAGACTGACCAACGGAATAACACAAGGCTTCAACATAGGACACTGCACGCTTGCAGTCTTCTTAGACATAGAGCGTGCCTTCGACAAGCTCTGGCATACAGGACTACTATACAAACTAAGCAAATTGGGCCTCCCGACCAAAGTTATACGACTAATACGGGCGTACATCACAAACAGGAAGTGCAAGGTACATGTCGGCGGAGCCTACTCCCAAGAATTCACACCCCAAGCAGGAGTGCCACAAGGAGGTATCCTATCCCCGCTGCTGTACGCGCTTTACACGGCTGACGTACCAACGACAACAACCCCCAAAGAAACGGTAGGACTGTATGCTGACGACACCGCCTACTGGTGCACAGACTTGAGGACGACAACCATACAACAAAAAACACAGACCTACCTACAAAGATTAGAAAACTGGATGACGACATGGAGAATCCGACCAAACCCAACCAAAACCCAAATGGTTTTATTTAGACACAGACACCTGACGAAAAAACGACAACAAAACACAAATGACATACAACTGACGCTGTGGGACACACCACTAAGACTTAATGACACTGCCAGGTACCTAGGAGTGTACCTAGACAAGTACTTAAACTGGAAGACACATCTCAGTTATCTGCTAAACAAGACGAGGAAAAGACAATGCCTAATCAGACAAGTACAAGGACGTTTCCATGGATGTGACGACCACACGGCGATACACACCTACAAGACGTACATCAGACCAGTGATAGAATATGCAGCAGCCCCCCTAGGAGGCTTGCACAAACCGGTAGCCGAACAACTCTACTCGACCGAAAGACGACTTTTACGCAGCATCTGTAGACTGCCAAGGCTCACGCCTAGAGACGACGTATATGACATCACAGGCGTGGAGCCGCTACAAAACAGACTGACCAAACTCAGAGCGAACTACGGTAGACACATATTAACGAAACGCCCAGACATGGAAGACATTTTGACAACAAGACCGCGAATGAACAGACGACCAAAATTTAAGTATACCCAACCAGCGTGTACAGTAGCACAAAACACCAGCCAAGAATACCCAGACCTCGCCCCCACCATGGAACCACTAACACAAGGCATCCAACTTCCCCCACACCTCACCCAAAGACACAGAAACTGACCCCAGAATATACACACAAACGCGCCTGCGCGCACACGCACACACACAAAACATACACAAGAACTGTAGACCTAAGCTACATCTAAAAAGTAGCATAGAAATAACAAATTAAACATTAAAAGTAGCATACACACCAAACTACGGTACTACTATCGTATGCACAACCTCAATACACACCAAAGTACTCCAAGAAAACAATCATAACGGAAAATACGATATAATTTATAAAGAAACACTATATCACAACATGACTTAAAATCTTTAATACTTAAACCTCAACCTCTAACCTCATTTAATGTAACATTTTGTACCTATCTAATATCCTTGTACCTACTTTATATTTTGTTTTATTCTGTATTATTGTATTATTTTGTTTTATTTTGTATTATTGTATTATTTTATATTCCTGCATTTCTATATATGCTATATCTATGTATACTCAATATGATCAAATGCACTTTGCAAGAAATATTGAATTAATAAATAAATGAATGTACGAGTTATGTACAGCAAATGGCTGAAAAGGGCAATGCAAGCCCTCAAACAGCCCGCCCATCCCCATCAGGGGTGGGAATGAAAAGTGCAAAAAAAAAAAAAAAAAAAAAAAAAAAAAAAAAAAAAAAAAAAAAAAAAAAAAAAAAAAAAAAAAAAAAAAGCGCTGGGCGCAGACCGTAGCCGACTCGCCAGCCGCTGCAGCTGCTGTTTGTGCACGTTTTGCTTTGCCCGAGGAAGGAAGGATGACAGGCCGCGGCAAGGGAGGAAAGGGGCTCGGCAAGGGTGGCGCCAAGCGGCACCGCAAGGTGTTGCGCGACAACATCCAGGGCATCACGAAGCCCGCCATCCGCCGCCTGGCTCGCAGGGGCGGCGTGAAGCGCATCTCTGGTCTGATCTACGAGGAGACCCGCGGGGTGCTGAAGGTGTTCCTGGAGAACGTGATCCGCGACGCGGTGACGTACACTGAGCACGCCAAGCGCAAGACTGTGACGGCCATGGACGTGGTGTACGCCCTGAAGAGGCAGGGGCGCACCCTGTACGGTTTCGGCGGTTAGGCTGCGTCGCAGCGGGCGCTGGCCTTCCCGCGGCCGTGCTTGTGGGTGGGAGAGACTAGGAAACGGCCCTTTTCAGGGCCACCACACTGTTCGGAAGTTGAAAAGTGCGAAAGAGTCTGTGTTGTTTGTTTGTTTGTTTCTTTCTTTCCGTTTGAGCGACGTGATGTGACTGGGAGGGGAGAAGGAAAGGAAACGTGTCATGTGGCTGGCTGTGTGTGGGAGCTGCTTCGTTTGTGTTTGTTATTGTGTGTCGTTGTATCGATCGCGACGGAGATGGCGGGCTGTGTGTTGTTGTGCGAGAGGCGGTGATTATTTGCTTGCGTGGTTTGGCTCTGTGTGTTTGCGGCGGCGTTGGGGTTTCCGAGGCAAGGCGTGTGGGCACAGGCGGCCGGATCAGCTGTTTCGTTCGTGTCGACGGCCGTTGCG
Source organism: Schistocerca piceifrons (assembly GCF_021461385.2). NCBI lineage: Eukaryota > Metazoa > Arthropoda > Insecta > Orthoptera > Acrididae > Schistocerca > Schistocerca piceifrons. The sequence goes on along the minus strand of NW_025726949.1, from coordinate 34,672 downwards.
CGCGGGAGTGGAGGGCGGTGTGTCGACACGCCTCCCTGTAACAATGGTCATTATTGCTGCCGTTGTCGTTTGGAAGGCGACTGCGACCGTGCAAAATGAATGAATGTGTGTGTGTGTGTGTGTGTTTGTTGGGCCACACGGGCTGTGTGGACGACAAGATGGCGGACGTGCGCCGGCGGCGGCTGTGCTGTGAAAGTGCAAAGTTAAAACAAAACAAGGTGCGGCGAGGACGACTGAAATTTTGCTTTGGACGTAGGTTTGTGTGGTGGCCCTGAAAAGGGCCGATTGTTGTGGGCCGGGCCGAGCCGAGCCGGCAAAGCGCGTTGCGTGCAGGGGAGCACGCGGCGCTGCGATTGCCTTGGCCTCCTTTAGGCCTTCTTCTCGGTCTTCTTTGGCAGCAGGACGGCCTGGATGTTGGGCAGGACACCACCCTGTGCGATGGTGACGCCCGACAGGAGCTTGTTGAGCTCCTCGTCGTTGCGGATGGCAAGCTGCAGGTGGCGCGGGATGATGCGCGTCTTCTTGTTGTCGCGGGCCGCGTTTCCGGCCAGCTCGAGCACCTCAGCCGCGAGGTACTCCATGACGGCGGCGAGGTAGACGGGCGCCCCGGCGCCGACGCGCTCTGCGTAGTTTCCCTTGCGCAGGAGGCGGTGGATTCTGCCGACCGGGAACTGGAGCCCAGCCCTGCTTGAGCGGGACTTTGACTTGCCCTTGACTTTGCCTCCCTTTCCGCGTCCGGACATGGCGATGGGCTAGCGACGGTGCACACGAAACGGAAACGAAAACGACCGGTGCGAGCGGCAGCGAGTCGAGCAGCGGAGTGCGTGCCGGCGCAGCCGGGGTGGGGGTGCTTTATGGGCTCGGGTGCGGCGGCCGGTTGCGCGCGCGCCCCATTGGTCGGCGGCCGCAACAGGGCGAGCTGGTAAAGGTGCGGCGGCGGCTGGCGGCGGGTGCCACTGTGTGGGGAGACGCTGACTAGAGCGGAGCGCTTGCTACTGGTGTTGCTGCTGCCGTACGTTCGTTCGAGATGCCGCCCAAGACTAGCGGGAAGGCCGCCAAGAAGGCTGGCAAGGCGCAGAAGAACATTTCGAAGGGCGACAAGAAGAAGAAGCGCAAGAGGAAGGAGAGCTATGCCATCTACATCTACAAGGTGCTGAAGCAGGTGCACCCTGACACGGGCATCTCGTCGAAGGCGATGAGCATCATGAACAGCTTCGTGAACGACATTTTCGAGCGCATTGCGGCCGAGGCTTCTCGCCTGGCGCACTACAACAAGCGCTCGACCATCACGTCCCGCGAGATCCAGACCGCTGTGCGGCTGTTGCTGCCTGGCGAGCTGGCCAAGCACGCCGTGAGCGAGGGCACGAAGGCGGTGACCAAGTACACGAGCTCCAAGTAAGGAGGTGGCTCTGGAGTGGAAGGAAGGATGGAGAAGGCTCCTCCGTTGCGAGAGCGGCAAAACGGCCCTTTTCAGGGCCACCAACTTGCCTTTTGCGGGAAGGGCGGAATTGTTGTTGTTGTTGTTTGTGTGGACGGCTGTGATGTATGTGTGCATTTTGATTGTGGGTGGGGGGGGGGGGGCGCGTCAAAGCGTGTTGCGGGGGACGGCCACGAGGTTGGTCGCCGTGGCGTGGAATGGTGGCACGCCTCGTTGGAGTGGTTTTGACCCATTGGTGGTGGTGTGTGTGTGTTACCTGTCTGCGAGGGGGGACAGTGCGATCGGCGACTTTTGTGTCACCGTAACGACGGCCGTTTGCGGGTTTGTTTTTTGCACATCATACATGGCGAGGGTGAAATGTGAAATGTTTTTGTTTGGTTTTTTTTTGCCGCCCACTATTCCCTTTGCTGTACGCCGAGTTTGACAATGGTGCGACGTAACTGCAGCGTGGAGGTGTGTGAGTGACGTTGAAATTGAACGTGCCATTAAGACGCATTGTTGTTGTATTGTACTGTACGTGTACGGCGACACGCACGATGATGTACCATTCGACTCTGATTTTTGATAGCCGTGTCTGACTGATTGCGTACGACGCACGCACACCGATGTCGTCATTCAAGATGCACGCGTGTCCAGTGCAGTACAGTAAGCGCGACGCTAGACGGCGGCGGCGGCGGCGGCGGCGGCGGCGGCGGTCGTCGTTTGTTTGGCGAATGTCTGTACACGTGTTTGTCTGTGTCCATCCGGTATGTATGTGTTTGTTTGAAAGTGTTTTGTGTGTCGGTGACGTGGTCCGATCCGTCGCCCCCTGAGTAACTGTCGATCGGCGCGATAGACCGGCGTCACGCAACTGAACCGAAGTCTTGGGCACACCCGTCATACTGTTGTACACCGTCGCGCTGAGAACGGTGACGAAAGGTTGACTTTGATCGGTCGAATGTCTGGGCAGAACGTGAGGAATGAGGCAAGAGTGCAAGGAGGGGGGGCAAAAGAGAGAGGAAGGGAAAAAGGGGAGAAACGCATTCGTAGAGCAACGGAACGTTCCCGTGTCGGAGGCGTATTGGAGCCGCACTGAAATGCGTTTAACGGCGGCGCGGCTGCAAGTGTCTGCCGTGGTGAACGTTACCTTTGACGGCTGCATTGGGCTTTGCTTTTGCTTTTGCTTTCGCTTTCGCTTTCGCTTTCCCGGATGTACGTAACGTTTGTTGATATGGTTGTGAGGAAGAGTGTATGACAGTGCCGTGCCGTCCATGTTCGTGTGCCCTCCCATTGTGTGTATGCTATTGTCTGTGTACTTGAATGATGTATGTAGGTGTTAGTGGACATGTTTCACCAGTGGGGGGAAATGGATCGTCGATAGTTGGCGTCACTCTGTCACGGTCGAGATGACGCACCCTCCGTACAGAAAGGTGTCGAGAAAGTGTGTGTGTGTGTGTGTGTGTGTGTGTGTGTGTGTGTGTGCGTCCGTGAATTGGCAGTGTTTGGAGGTGGGCGTGCCCTGCATGTGGCCCGGAAGGCTGTTCGTTTGGCGGTAGTGTTGTGTGGACAGGGGAGGGGCATGCGTAACGCTGCTGGCATGGCATTTCGGGAGATGGGAGGGGGCAAACGAGGAGCGGCGGCCAAAGAAAGGCGGGACGGGGAGGGGCGCGGTGTGGGTGGCTTGCGCCTGTGCTCGGCGTTGTGGTTTGTGCAAAAGAGGAGGAGAAAAACAATGAGTTGCCAGGGAGGGGAGCGGTGTTGTGTTGTGGTTGTCGTGGTGTAGCCGCAGACGCGGCTGTCAGTGAACGTGGCGAGACGGACGGATGCGCGGAGGGGCGGGGGCGGCGCATTTCGCCGGTGCCGTGCCGTGCCGTGCCGTGCCTGACAGCCGCGTGGTCGCTGTGTTGTTGGTGGCGTGGGGGCGAGGAGAGTACCGTACGGGTGTGCTTGTGCGCCGGAAATGGCACACTGCGCCTGCCCGTCTTGGAGGCTGATGGCTGTGGTGTGGAAATGGGGCGCGGTGATGTTGAAGCAGTTGAAGGACAGAAAAGAAACCAAGAAAACGGGAGGCGTGATGCGGCGGTGGTGGTGAGAGCGGGAAAAACAAAACAAACAAAAAAAAAAACAACAAAAAAAAGAAGGAAAAACAACAAGAAACAAAAAAGAAAACAAAAAGTCTATCAATATTAGAATGTAAATGGAAATGGAAATGGACCCAGGTATAACCTCCCTGCACAAATAGCAGAGAGTCCGATGATAATAGAAATGTGCCAGAATGTTAACGTCCCTACAAAACAAACCCAACGATAATATTAATGAAAGAATGAACCGTATGTAACATTGCAACAGACATAATGAAACCTGATAAATTGTATAAGGGCAGCAGCGTTGACCTTTGGCCCTGTATTCAGAATAAAAAGAGCCAAAGATCGTCACCCCAATGAAAAAGACACTGAAACACGTATGTAACATAGCAGCGATGGCGAGACATTGTAGCATCTGTGACCAGAGAGTTTGCGCTGGACCGCGCGAGTGTTGCGAGCGGTTCTCAGTCAGTCAGTCAGTCAGTCAGTCAGTCGGTCGGTCGTTGCGAGTCTGTAGGTCTGTCTAGTTGAGGGCTGTACTCTGTCAGTAGTCGTCGCGTGCAGTACGCTAATAGTCGTCATGCAGAGCGGTCGGTCAGTAGTAGCAGCCGAGTGCGGTTGTGTGATGTAGGCGGTCGGCAACACTGGTCAAGATGGTGAATAAGGTATACTGTGAATTAATATAATCATTAGATAATGAACAATTTTATTTATTGTAATTATTCTCCAACAAGTTCCCCAATAATAATTTTTATTTCAAAAGCATTTTTCAAACATTTAATTTTTTATTGAACTGAAGAGTTCGTTGCACTTCACATTTCATTCCACTTCTTTGAAGAAAAATTTCACTAAAATCACAAAAAAAAAAGAGAATATTATTATTTGCAATGCAGTTCCTCCAAGCGCTGCGCAACAAACAAGAGCAGAAATGTGACATCCATTTATTCTGAGGTAAGACTTTAATTCTGATTGTTTTGCACAGGGCCAAAGACCGATATTTCGGTTTAATTGAAGTTTCTTGTCACTGAACGGACTTTTAAATGTTGTGAAGAATTTATATTTGAGTCAGATTGCGAATTTAACATTTTTGTTGCCATTTTCAATACCTCTCATTGTGGGCGAGGTTACAATTAGCGCAATGTCCATTAGCATCCGTAAATAACATTGTCCATTATTTTAAATTTTGCGGGGAGGTTACAACGCACAAAAAAAAAAAAAACAAAACAAAAAATTGCATTTGTATCCGCTCCTCAATTGTAGATACCCCTTACACAGCTGTGTGCAATGAATGAGTGCTGGCTGGTAATTAATTGCACTCCTTGGAGGGAAATGCCATAGGAAGTAGTCTTTAAAAAGTGAATGTTTTTCGTTAAAAGACAAAAGTTACTTTAGAAAAAAGTAATAGTGGGGCTTTTTGTCGTTGAACAAAATAAGTACAATGAACATACGTTATCAGATTTGCGCAAAATGCAGCTTCACACCACCTTTTGATTATAACACAATATACTATACATCGTCCCGAACCGTGACCAGAGTCGCGAGACGAGCAGAGCACGCCGCCGACGCCCGCTCAGTACAACCGTCCACCCGCTACTACTGTCGACCGACTACTACCTCTCCCGACTCGCGCTACAATATATATAACAACTGTTCCTGGCGACCCGGTGCGTGCCACTACTGTCGTCTGGCGCGGTCCAAGCGCCGACTAGCAACGATAAATAACTCTCTGGTCAGACAGAGATGCTGTCATGCCTCGCCATCGCTCTGGTAATGAATACATACGTGTTGCAGCGTGCGTACCACCGGAACACGCAGTGGCGGAGCCAAAGACTGTGTTGTCGAGGTCGAGTGCGAGCGGGAAGAGAGGCAGCGTCGGCACGGAGATGCAAGCGAGCGCGAGACGCACGGGGGCTGCGGCGTGGCGCGTTTGCGGTCGGCGCCTTTGGTGGCAACGGCCGGGACAAGCAGCGGTGTATGGTGTGGTGCGGGGCGGACAGGGGCGGCGGTGGACGGGGAGGAGGCGGCGCGACGACGGCATGGGGGCGAAAACGGGACGGGGGACGGGGGACGGCGGATGTTGAGAGGCGTCACGCGCGGACAGGACACAGACACAGAGACACACAGATTGGAAAGGGAGGGTGCGCGGTAATAATAGTTGGGAATGTGCGTACCGTGCGGGACGGGAGTGGGCGAGGAACACGGTCGTGGCCCCTGTTTTGGGTGCGTGTGATGACGTCGGTGTGTTGTGGGAAGGGAAGGTGCTGTGGCGGCGGCGCGTAATGGGCGTAGGCCGAAAAGAGAAAGGAACGTCGGCAGTGTGTTGGCAAGCGTCGGTTCGACTGCGACGTTGATGGGCAGGGCAGGGCGAGGTTAATGGTGGTAGGAGTAGGCGTGTGGGCGCACAAAATCTGCCGCTGCAGGCGGTGCCGTAACCGCCATGGCGGGAAGGAGAGAGGGCCAAAGAAAGAAAGAAAGAAAGAAAGAAAGAAGAAAACAAAAAAAAAAAAAAAAAAAAGGAGGAGGGGGGGGGCGAAAGTGGAGAGGCGGTGGTGTGAGAAGGGCGGGGGCGGAAGGAAGGCAGGAAGGACAAGAGGCGAGGCGACGGCTTGCTTTGTGTATCGGTCGGTCTCTGGCTATGCTTCGTTTTCTGCAGCAGGGTCGGTGCGCGGCGTGGCTCGCGGCAGTGGGAACGCCTGGCGGCTGGACGGCCAGCAATGCGGTTGGATGGGCGGCCACAGCACCGCACCTGTGCCCGAGGAGGAGACGCTGGCGGCGGGCCCTGAGGTGAGGCCGGCTCGGCTCGGCTGGGGCTGTGGATGTGTAGGTGTGCGCCGCTGCTGCAACAACGAGTAAAACGCGAGAAGAAGGGATGGCGGTAGAGAGAGGAAAAAAAAAAGGTCGTGTTGTGTTGATGCGCAGGCAGACGCGTACAGAGAGACGAGCCCGGTCTGCAGCAGGGTGTGGCCGTGCCGAGTGCAGAGCAGCGGCGGCTCGGTTCGGTTCGGCCCGGCCCGGCCCGGCGGGCCGCGCTGTTGTCGCGGACGTGAGCGCCCCCTGGCGGGTGGCCGGAGGCGGCGCGGCGTGTTGGACGTGTGGCTGGTGGCAGTGCACAATTTGCGAGTGGCTGGCGGTGTGGTGTGGCGGTTGGCGCGTCGGGCGGCGGAGAGAGAGAGAGAGGGGGAGGAGAGGTATGTGTTGCGGGCGCCCTTTGCTGCGCTGCGTCGTTGCGTGTGCCGTACAGGGCGGGCGCTTGTCGACTGTGTGGGCGGTGTGGCGAATTGGCGTGAAACGGCTGCCGAGAGGTGTGTGGTAGCGAGCCGGTCGGTGTCAGTGCGAAGGGGAATGTGCGTGCGTTTGGCGGTTTCGGTGTGCTTTTTGCGGCGTGAGAGTGGGGAATTAGTGGGGCCGGCTGTTGTGTTGGTTCCTTGTGTCTTGTGTCGCGTAGCTTGATGGCAACGTGGAAGGACGCCGGTTTCGTTTCGAGCCTTGCGTGTGGTTGTCGACGTTGACTGGTTGGCGTGTGCATGTGTGGGTCGCGAGTGCGTTTTTGGCTGGCTGTGTGTGTGTGTGTGTGTGTGTGTGTGTGTGTGTGTGTGTGTGTGTGTTTTGGGGGGGAAGGGGGAGGCGGTGGTGAAAGTGCAGTCGTTGCCACGGGCGCGTCGTCGGGTGGGGCTGGGGCTGTGCGTCGTGGCGGAAAGGTGGTAGGTTGCGGGAAGCGAGCCCGTCGTTGACGGTGTCGCGTGAGTTGTGACTCGAGTGGGGCGCGGGGCGCGGGACAGGAGCAGCGTGCCGCTGCGTCGTGGTCGTCAGCAGAGGCTGTGCGTGTGCTTGTCCTTTTTGTGGGCGGTTCGTGCGAGGCGTTTTTTGTTTCGTGTTGCCCTAGTTGTTAGTTTATTTTTTTTTTGTGTTTGTTATTTTGAGACGACGACTGGTTGGTGGCGTGCGCGCGAAGTGGCGGTGTGCGCTTCCCGTGTCGTTTTGTTTTTGTTTGGTTTTTTTGTTTTTGTGTGTTTTTTTTGTTTGCACTGGGCCCCGGGGGGTGGGTGGGTGCGTGTGTGTCGATTGCCGGCTGGCGAAAGGTGCGCCATCGGCGGGGTGGGTCGCCGGCACAAGTAGAGGCGGCGGCGTTGTTGCTGTTGTTGTGTGGTGTTTGTTTTGTTCGGCTGTGTCGGCGAGCTGTGTTGCGGTGCGTGTGAATGGTGGTGCAAAAGTGCTGGCGTTGGGGCTGCGACTGCGACGGCGGCGAGCCGCGGGCGCGCATGATAGTGATGTTGTGAACAGCGGCTGTGTACGGTAGTGGTGTTGTTGTAGCACGACGTGCATCCGGGCCGGCGCGGAAAGCGCAGTTGCGGGCGGTTGCCCTTCGGTGCCAGCCATGTCGCGTGAGCGGCGGGTTGCTCTGGTGTCGACACGTGGTGCTCTGGGTTGTTGTGTGGTGCCCTTTGGCCGGTGGGGGTGGTTCGCGTGTGTCTCGTTCGCGCTCGGTATCTGGTCGTGGTCGTGCTGCTCCCCCGTCTGTCGGCGGTTTTCGACGTCGTCTGTACGTTTTTGTTCGTTTGCGGCGTGCCTGCCGACGTCGTCCCGTCGCGACCTTTCAACCGAAAGTGTGGCGCCCGAAGGTGAACGAACGTAACCCTGACCTCGGCGCTTTACGCTGAGCCGAGCGAACCGAACCTAACCTGTGGTGTGGCGAGGTGAGCTCAGCCTGTGAGCCCCTAACGTCTACGTAAGGTAAGCTGTCCGGCTGACGCCTCACGTTTGAACGCTTTTTTTTAACCTAGCACTGACCCCTTAACCTAACGTGTAACCTAACCTAACCTCTGACGCCTGACGTGTTTGAATGCTTAACCTAAGTTTGACGCTTAACCTAACCCAAGTCCCCTTAACCTAACCCACGTCCACCTAACCCTAACCTAACCTAGACGTGTAAACGTAATGTGTAACGCGTAACGTGTAAGGTCGGCTGTCGTGTGTGCTGACGGCAGATTGGGTTGGTCTGTAGATTCGGATTGCGGTTTGCCTCGGTCGAGGGGTTGGGTCGGAAGCGGCGAGGGGCGGCGGCGCCTGTTGCGCAGGCGGCGTCCGTTTGCGGCGGGCAATTGTTGATAAACGGCTGTGAATGTTGGCGGGCGAGAGGAGGAGGACGGCGCGCGATGTGGCCCGACGGCTGCGGGCCGATCGGGAAACGGCGGGAGGGCGACGGAAGGCGATGGGGCGGCGGAGGCGCGTTTGCACGGCCGTCATCGCCGCACGCCTCGGCTTGTGTGGCTGTGGCGCCGGCCGCGCTGGCCGGGCTGCCGCGGCGACGGTGTGGGAGTTTTGCCGAAGGTTTGGCCATTGTGGCGGGTCGTCGGCTGGGGCTGTGGGGGCGGCATTTGGGCGGGGGCGGCGATTCTCGGCGGGCCGACCCAGGCTGTAGCGCGCGGTAGCTGCAGTTTGGCCGTGGTTTGCGGCGCTGCCGTGGCGACTGGTTGGCGACTGTGGTGTGGCTGTGTGTAGCCCCATCCTCGGTGGTTTGAAAGGCGCGGGCGGTTGTGGCGCAGGTTTGGGGCTGCTCCGCACAGGCTGTCGGACGTTGGGCGGTAGCAAGCGCGGGAGGCGCGGCGCGGCGGCGCGCAGAGTGGCGGCCGCTCTCTCGGCCGTCCGCGCCCGCCCGCGACACTGGCTGGGCCTTGTGATTCTCTGCTCTGCTGCTGTGCTGTGCTTGCGTGCCTGCCTGCCGTCCCGCTCGCTCTCGCTCTCGCTCTCGCTGTGTGTTACGCGCGTCGTCGAAATGGCAGATCAGGCGGCTACGAACGAGACTGCTGCGGCACCCGCCGCCACCGGCACTACGAAGAAGGCCAAGTCTGCGTCGTCTGCGAAGAAGCCGCGCGCCAAGCCTGCGCACCCGCGCACCTCTGAGATGGTGACGGCCGCCATCAAGAGTCTGAAGGAGCGCGGCGGGTCGTCGCTGCAGGCGATCAAGAAGTACATTGCCGCGCACTACAAGCTGGACGCGGAGAAGCTGGCGCCGTTTATCAAGAAGTACCTCAAGTCGGCCGTCGTGGCGGGCGAGCTGGTGCAGACGAAGGGGAAGGGCGCGTCCGGCTCGTTCAAGCTTGCCGGCGCCGGCGGCGGGGGGGCGGCCGAGGGCGGCAAGGCTCGTGCTGGCGGTGCCAAGAAGAAGCGCGCCGCTCCGGCCAGCAAGGAGAAGAAGGGCGCCCGTGCGGCCGGCGCAAAGAAGGCTGGTGGCGTGAAGGCGGCGACCGGTCGGAAGGCGGGCGCCGCCAAGAAGGCGTCTGCGGCGTCGGCCGCTCCCGCGGGTGCGAAGAAGGCGGCTGCGGCCAAGCCGGCCAAGGCCAAGTCGCCGTCGAAGGCGAAGAAGGCCGCCAAGGTTCCGACGAAGAAGCCGAAGGCGCCGCGCCCGAAGAAGGCGACGACGCCGTCTAAGGCGAAGGCTTCGCCCAAGAAGAAGAAGTAGAGTAGAGGAGAAAGAGATGGGAGAAAGGAAGGGTTTGGCGCTTGACTCCGTCGTCCCCACCCCCCGTCGTCGTCTAGTGGCGCGCAAGAGACGCGCGGCCCAAAACGGCCCTTCTCAGGGCCATCAAAGCACGTCGGGGAAGGTTTTGATTGTCGTGTTGCGTTTGGTGTGGGTGTCTGTCTGTCTGTCTGTCTGGCGTTTCTGTATGCCCGTGGGGATGCTGTTTGCGTGCCGTGGTGGTTGGATTGCGGGGGTCGGTGGCGGGTGTGGGCGGCGGTAGCGGTAAGCGGTGTTGTTGTTGATTGTCGCCGTGTTTGTGGCGGCGGCCGACGGTTGGTTTTCTGTCACGTTGTTTTGTTTGAATACGTTGGTTGGCTTGCCTGCGTTCGTTCTTCTCGGATGTCTGTCTTGTCTAGTCGTGTCTGGTCTTTGTTGTTTTGTTCCTTTGTGTGTGTGTGTGTGTGTGTGTGTGTGTGTGTGTGTGTGTTATGTTTTGCAACGGGGGGCACGTTGAGATGTGGAAGGAGTCGGCGGGGATTTCGGTGGCGTGTAGAGCGAGCGAGCGCGCCTGCCTGGCCGTTGGCCGTCGGAGTGGAGTGCGGGTTTGTTTTTGTGTTTTCGAAACGAAAGCGGCGGCCGGCCGGCCAGCCACCCGTGCGGTGTGACGTCGGCCGTTGGGTATTGTGCGCTTTGAGCGCCGGGGAGGGATGATGTGTGATTGTTGCGCGCTGCTAAGCAGGCAGGCAGAGTGAGCGGGTGTGGCGGACGGACGGGAAGTGGTGGTTGTTGTTTTTGGGTTGCGGGGCGAGAGGCAGGCGACCGACAAAGTTTGCTCGCGACGGAGAGATGTTAGTGGCCCTGAAAAGGGCCGTTTTTGTTTGTGCGGTGCGGTGCCGCGGCGCGGTTTAGGCGCGCTCGCCGCGGATGCGGCGCGCGAGCTGGATGTCCTTGGGCATGATGGTGACGCGCTTGGCGTGGATTGCGCACAGGTTGGTGTCTTCGAAGAGGCCGACGAGGTAGGCCTCGCTGGCCTCCTGCAGGGCCATGACTGCGGAGCTCTGGAAGCGCAGGTCGGTCTTGAAGTCCTGGGCGATCTCGCGCACTAGGCGCTGGAATGGCAGCTTGCGGATGAGCAGCTCTGTGCTCTTCTGGTAGCGCCTGATTTCTCGCAGGGCGACGGTGCCCGGCCTGTAGCGGTGGGGCTTCTTGACGCCTCCGGTGGCGGGCGCGCTCTTCCTCGCCGCCTTGGTGGCGAGCTGTTTGCGCGGCGCCTTTCCGCCGGTGGACTTGCGGGCCGTTTGCTTTGTGCGGGCCATAGCGGTAGCGGAGCGGCGTGCGTGGAGGTTAGGTGCGGCGCGGCGTCCGGTGCTGCCTTGACAACGGGCCCGCGCACTGCACTGCACTGCACTGCAATTCACTGGTTTCATCTACCAGGAGGAGGGACAGGCTAAGCAGCGAAGCTGCTGTTCCTGTTTGGACCTCTAGAGCTGTTGTGTGGCCTCACTGTTGGTTTGGCCTATGTGAGCGCCCGCGTGAGGGCGGACGCTGTTTTAAATGCGTCATAGCTGCTGCGGGAGAAGCTACTCCCGCAGCAGATCAGGCCAGCGCGTGGTTGGCCTGCGGTGGACTTGGTGTCCCAGTCCACGTATAAGATGACTGCCAGAGTGTCCTGCAGAGGCATAGAACACCCTGGCGGACTGCCTGATGCGATCCCGTAGCAACGGGACGCCAGCTTCCTCATGAAGCAGTCTCGTGGGGTACCGAGGCGGCTTGTGAAGTGCGAGTCGCAGCGCCCGATTTTGGACACGCTGGAGCATCGCAACGTGCGATGGAGCAGCATTCCCCCACACCACGGCGGCGTACTCGAGTACCGGCCGGACGAGGGCCAAGTACACGGTCAGGCCGTGCCGAGGGGGGAGAGTGGACGAGGGGTTCAGCAGCGGGTAGAGCGCCCGGAGACGCCCAATCGCCCGCCCCCTGATGTCGCGGATGTGCGGTAGCCAGGTGAGATGCCGGTCCAGCCGCACACCGAGGTATTGGCCTGTTGGTGACCACGGGATGGGGCCTCCCGAGATCGAGACAGGCGGCAGGGCAGGAGGCAGTCGTCTCCGAGTGAAGACGACCGCCTGGCTCTTGGCGGCGTTGAATTTGAGACGCCACTTGGTGGACCACGCCCCCAGGACGTCGCACGCAAGTTGGAGTCGGCGGCACATCGCGACCACGTTCATGCTGCGGGTGAACAGCGCAGTGTCGTCGGCGTAAAGAGCCAACTCCACGCGTGCCACCCGCGGTGCGTCGGCGGTGTACAAGGTGTACAGCAGGGGGCCGAGAACCGACCCCTGCGGTACCCCTGCACGAATCGGCCGGTCGGTGGATGTGCCGCCGGCGGCCCGGACGTGGAAGGTGCGGCCCTCTAGGTAGGACCGCAATAGAAGTGCGTGCGACGTCGGGACCCCATGTACAAGGAGCTTGTACACGAGGCCCTCGTGCCACACGCTGTCGAACGCCTTGGAGACGTCTAGGAGTACCGCCCCAAGGTACTCCCGCGTCTCCAGCGCCCTCATCGCCTGTTCCACCAGGCGTAGGAGCTGGTGCGTGGTCGAGTGGCCCCGCCGGAATCCGAACTGCTCAGCTGGAAGGAGCCCTTCAGCGGTGACGTGGCGCCACAGCCGCTCCACGTACAATCTCTCAAAAATCTTGGAGAGAGACGGGAGCAGGCTGATCGGCCGGTAATGCTCCACCTGGCGCGGATCCTTGCCGGCCTTTGGGATAGCCACCACTTCCGCGTGTTTCCACGCGGAAGGGTAGATCCCGGAGCTGAGGACACAGTTAAAAGTGTCCGCTAGTGGCTGATAGAGTGCCGGCGGCAATAGCCGCAGGAGGTGGTTTGTGACTCCATCAGAGCCACCTGCCTTCTTCGGGTTGAGGCGGCGGAGCTGGAGTCCAACCTCTTCAGCTGTGACGGGCGTGATCACATCATCAGCGGCCCTGGCGGCGAGGAAAACTGGTAGGTGGTTTTCCACGAGTTGGACGTGTTCGGCGTCGAAAACATCCGCGACCGGTCGGAAGTTGTCGGCGAACACGTCTGCGAGTGCGTTGGCCTTGGCGTCCGGGGCGCAGACAACCTCGCCGCCGACATGGAGCGGAGGAACAGGCTGATGGCGGCGGAGGAAGCGCTTGGCGGTCCGCCAGGCACTCCCATCAGTCGTGTTCAGGGTGGCCACAAGGCCAGCCCAGTCACGGTTTCGGTGTTGGTCAATGGCGGCCCGGATTTCGCGCCGTGCCCGATTGAGGCGACGCTTGGTCTCAGGCTGCCTAGTGAGTTGCCACTCGCGAAAGAGGCGGTTTTTGGCCGTTATAGCCTCCAGTATGTGCGGAGGAAGCTGCCGAGACATCTCTCGGGGCCGCCGCGGCTGTCGGGGAGATGCAGCGGCAGCAGCGCTAAGGGTGTGCCGCGTAAAAAAGGCCAGCGCAGCATCGGCCCCCTCCAGGGCAGGATCTGGGGCATCTTCAAAGCGGCCGAGCAGTTCGGCTTGGAATCTGGCTTCGTCAATTCCGCGGAAGGTGCGGCGAGCAGGCGGCAGGGAGGCGCCGACAACGTCCATATCGTAGACCACCGGAAGGTGGTCAGAGGACAGGGCGCAGCGGACGGTAGCCGACGTAAAGTGCCCGACGCCTTTCAGGACTGCGACGTCGAGCACGTCGGGCTGGCCTCTGTTGGGAAAGAATGTATGGTCAAATGGACCCAGAACTAGAGCGCCGTGGCGTTGAGTGACGCGGAGAAGGCGTCGCCCGCTGACGTTGGTGACTCGAGAATTCCATTGCGGGCTCTTGGCATTTAAGTCACCCGCAATGAAAAGTTTCCCACGCAGCGTTAGGAGGGCATCAAGGTCGGCCTCCAGGAGATGGCCCCTCGGTGGCCTGTAGACAGCGATGAAGGTAATGACACCAGCTGTGGTGGTGACAGCCACCCCAGTGGCCTCCACCGCAGCTAGAGGCGGCAGCAGGACAGCATGGTGCTTCAGTGAGTTTTTCACATATATGGCAGTGCCTCCACCATGGGTGGGCCGGTCGGTGCGGTAGCAGCGATAGTTCGCCACACCGACGGCCACGCCAGGTTTAAGAAACGTCTCACAGACGAGGCAGATGTCTATCGCCTCATCTCGGAGGAATTGACGGAATTCCCCTTGTTGGGGAACTAAGCCGCGTGCGTTAAAGCCGCACACGGTGAGCCCATGTATATGCTCATTTTCCATGGCGGTCCGCAGGAACAACGCCGGCCTGGAGGGCGGACGTGACGGCAGTGACTAACACCGGCAGCTGCTCGAGCAGCTGGCTCAACGAACGCAAAAGCGTGCGGAGCTCAGCTGCATCAGGGGCCGTGGGGACCTCTGGGGCGGCCTCCAAGGCAGGAACAGCAGGCTGCGGTGGGACCGCAGGAGGTGATGTTTGCAGCGGCACAGCCCGAGGGGCAGACCGCTGTCGCGGGGCAGCAGTGGCCGGACGTTCCGCCGCAGGGGCGGTGCGCCGCGGCCGTCGGCGGCGCCGGCGGGGGGAAGCAGCCGGTGCGGAAGGCGCGGGTGCAGGGGGAGCAGCCACATCTGACGGGGCAGGCTGCTGCAGCGCAGCGCCATCAGAGGCAGCAGGCCGCTGAGTAGAGGGGGCGGGCGCCCCCCCCTTGGCGGCATCAGCGAAGCTGGTGCCTGGCTGCACCTTGCGGGAAGGGGTAGCCCGGCCGCGATGCTGCTGGCGGCCACGTTGGAAGGCCGGACATCCCCGGTAGCTCGCAACGTGCGCGCCACTGCAGTTGCAGCACGTCGGTTTGTCCTCTCGCGGGAGTGGGCATTCCTTGCTCTGATGCTGGGCCCCGCACTTGACACAGCGGGGCGGCATCGAACAATAGCGCGACACATGGTCGAGCCGTTGGCAGGAGAAACACTGGGCCCTCCTGCCCTTGGCCCTCAGTGGCTCCACTGCGACATCGACCCGCCCAACCCGCTGCACCTGGAAAATCTTGCGATTTTCCAGGTTGTCAACAAGGACAACCAGGTACAGCGGCATTGGTCGGTGGGTGCGTGGGGAGTTCATGAGCCCCGTGTGTCGGATGCCGAAGCCCATGTCCTCCAGTTCTTCGCGTAGATAATCCGCCCCAAACTGGAGGGGGAGGCGGCGGAACACCACCTTCAGCAGTTTGAGTGGCTCCGATGGGTGCGTGTAGCAATGGAGGCCATCTTTGCAGATGACCTCCATGACTGCACGGTAGTCCTCAGCAGAAGTCGTGAGGAGCCGGTAGAGATTATTGCCAGCAGTCCTGACGCTGGCAGTTGGCGCCACCCTGGCGATCTTCTGCTCGAACAGCCGATAAGGGCCGTCCCATTGGACGACAATCGGCGGGGGGCGCGACGCAGCAGGCCGGCGTGGCACCCCAGCGTCGTCCGAGACATCATCAGGCGCGTCCTGGAAGGCGTTGGCGGTCGGCAGCGGCAGCGCAGGCTGTAGGACAGCCGACCTTGCCGTGTGCCGCCTGGCAGGGGTAACAAAACCGTCCTCATCAGGGTGGCGCGCAGCAGCAGGCCCAGAGGAGGACCTCTGCTCCCTCGCGCACACCGTCGTCTCGACCGCCTGGGCCGCAGTGGCAGCGGCGGCGCGGGAGGCCTTAGTGGCCTTCTTCCGCGGCCGAGCAGTGTCGGAGGCTTGGGAGCGGCCGTCAGAGTCGTCCGTCGCGTCAGCCCGGCGCTTACGGAGCGCACGAGCATCGTCAGCGTCACGTCTGTCAGCGTCAGCAATGGCCTCCGCAAGATTTGCGTCTGGCAAGTCGTCGTCGTCGGTAATCATGGCGGCCTCTTGGGCTGGTTTTGCAACCGCCCGGACCGCGGTAGAGCCCTTCGCGCAGGGCGCGGCAGAAACTGGCGTAGCTACGGGTTCTTGATGTTGCAGGGCCGTAGGAGCAGCCACATGTGAACCGACCTCTCGCATGGTCGGCCCCTGTGGCGCACCCTGTGAGACCGCCGTCGCCAGAGACGCAGCCTGTGCGCCTGGCGAGGCCCCCACCGGCTCACCTGTCGCCTGTCGCCCCGTGCCCGGCAGTGGAGAAGCCTTCCATATCCTGCAGTACGCAAGCATGGCAGCTTCGTCGTCCTCACGACCGGGGTAGTCACCCCCATGTGCAAGCTTATGCATGCGCACTTCCATGCGCTCCTGGGAGCGAGAAACATCAACAAGAGAAACGTCCAAGTCATTGTCAAGTGGTCGGCGCCGGTTCGTCATAAGTGGGGGGCCGGATGGGGCCGCCGACGGGAGCAACTCAGTCGCCTGAGCTGACCCCGCCGGACAGCGATCCGCCACACCCTTCGCTCGATCGTCAAACACGTCCTCTCGCCTCGACATCTCAGCTCGGAGTGCGTGCGTCGCGTCACGGGCCCGCGCGCCTCCGTGCTGCGCTTATATGCCCTCGGTTGCGCGTGGTGGGGGGAGGGCGGGCCAGAGTCTATATAGGGGGGCGGCGGGCGCGCTGGGCGCAGACCGTAGCCGACTCGCCAGCCGCTGCAGCTGCTGTTTGTGCACGTTTTGCTTTGCCCGAGGAAGGAAGGATGACAGGCCGCGGCAAGGGAGGAAAGGGGCTCGGCAAGGGTGGCGCCAAGCGGCACCGCAAGGTGTTGCGCGACAACATCCAGGGCATCACGAAGCCCGCCATCCGCCGCCTGGCTCGCAGGGGCGGCGTGAAGCGCATCTCTGGTCTGATCTACGAGGAGACCCGCGGGGTGCTGAAGGTGTTCCTGGAGAACGTGATCCGCGACGCGGTGACGTACACTGAGCACGCCAAGCGCAAGACTGTGACGGCCATGGACGTGGTGTACGCCCTGAAGAGGCAGGGGCGCACCCTGTACGGTTTCGGCGGTTAGGCTGCGTCGCAGCGGGCGCTGGCCTTCCCGCGGCCGTGCTTGTGGGTGGGAGAGACTAGGAAACGGCCCTTTTCAGGGCCACCACACTGTTCGGAAGTTGAAAAGTGCGAAAGAGTCTGTGTTGTTTGTTTGTTTGTTTCTTTCTTTCCGTTTGAGCGACGTGATGTGACTGGGAGGGGAGAAGGAAAGGAAACGTGTCATGTGGCTGGCTGTGTGTGGGAGCTGCTTCGTTTGTGTTTGTTATTGTGTGTCGTTGTATCGATCGCGACGGAGATGGCGGGCTGTGTGTTGTTGTGCGAGAGGCGGTGATTATTTGCTTGCGTGGTTTGGCTCTGTGTGTTTGCGGCGGCGTTGGGGTTTCCGAGGCAAGGCGTGTGGGCACAGGCGGCCGGATCAGCTGTTTCGTTCGTGTCGACGGCCGTTGCGCGCGGGAGTGGAGGGCGGTGTGTCGACACGCCTCCCTGTAACAATGGTCATTATTGCTGCCGTTGTCGTTTGGAAGGCGACTGCGACCGTGCAAAATGAATGAATGTGTGTGTGTGTGTGTGTGTTTGTTGGGCCACACGGGCTGTGTGGACGACAAGATGGCGGACGTGCGCCGGCGGCGGCTGTGCTGTGAAAGTGCAAAGTTAAAACAAAACAAGGTGCGGCGAGGACGACTGAAATTTTGCTTTGGACGTAGGTTTGTGTGGTGGCCCTGAAAAGGGCCGATTGTTGTGGGCCGGGCCGAGCCGAGCCGGCAAAGCGCGTTGCGTGCAGGGGAGCACGCGGCGCTGCGATTGCCTTGGCCTCCTTTAGGCCTTCTTCTCGGTCTTCTTTGGCAGCAGGACGGCCTGGATGTTGGGCAGGACACCACCCTGTGCGATGGTGACGCCCGACAGGAGCTTGTTGAGCTCCTCGTCGTTGCGGATGGCAAGCTGCAGGTGGCGCGGGATGATGCGCGTCTTCTTGTTGTCGCGGGCCGCGTTTCCGGCCAGCTCGAGCACCTCAGCCGCGAGGTACTCCATGACGGCGGCGAGGTAGACGGGCGCCCCGGCGCCGACGCGCTCTGCGTAGTTTCCCTTGCGCAGGAGGCGGTGGATTCTGCCGACCGGGAACTGGAGCCCAGCCCTGCTTGAGCGGGACTTTGACTTGCCCTTGACTTTGCCTCCCTTTCCGCGTCCGGACATGGCGATGGGCTAGCGACGGTGCACACGAAACGGAAACGAAAACGACCGGTGCGAGCGGCAGCGAGTCGAGCAGCGGAGTGCGTGCCGGCGCAGCCGGGGTGGGGGTGCTTTATGGGCTCGGGTGCGGCGGCCGGTTGCGCGCGCGCCCCATTGGTCGGCGGCCGCAACAGGGCGAGCTGGTAAAGGTGCGGCGGCGGCTGGCGGCGGGTGCCACTGTGTGGGGAGACGCTGACTAGAGCGGAGCGCTTGCTACTGGTGTTGCTGCTGCCGTACGTTCGTTCGAGATGCCGCCCAAGACTAGCGGGAAGGCCGCCAAGAAGGCTGGCAAGGCGCAGAAGAACATTTCGAAGGGCGACAAGAAGAAGAAGCGCAAGAGGAAGGAGAGCTATGCCATCTACATCTACAAGGTGCTGAAGCAGGTGCACCCTGACACGGGCATCTCGTCGAAGGCGATGAGCATCATGAACAGCTTCGTGAACGACATTTTCGAGCGCATTGCGGCCGAGGCTTCTCGCCTGGCGCACTACAACAAGCGCTCGACCATCACGTCCCGCGAGATCCAGACCGCTGTGCGGCTGTTGCTGCCTGGCGAGCTGGCCAAGCACGCCGTGAGCGAGGGCACGAAGGCGGTGACCAAGTACACGAGCTCCAAGTAAGGAGGTGGCTCTGGAGTGGAAGGAAGGATGGAGAAGGCTCCTCCGTTGCGAGAGCGGCAAAACGGCCCTTTTCAGGGCCACCAACTTGCCTTTTGCGGGAAGGGCGGAATTGTTGTTGTTGTTGTTTGTGTGGACGGCTGTGATGTATGTGTGCATTTTGATTGTGGGTGGGGGGGGGGGGCGCGTCAAAGCGTGTTGCGGGGGACGGCCACGAGGTTGGTCGCCGTGGCGTGGAATGGTGGCACGCCTCGTTGGAGTGGTTTTGACCCATTGGTGGTGGTGTGTGTGTGTTACCTGTCTGCGAGGGGGGACAGTGCGATCGGCGACTTTTGTGTCACCGTAACGACGGCCGTTTGCGGGTTTGTTTTTTGCACATCATACATGGCGAGGGTGAAATGTGAAATGTTTTTGTTTGGTTTTTTTTTGCCGCCCACTATTCCCTTTGCTGTACGCCGAGTTTGACAATGGTGCGACGTAACTGCAGCGTGGAGGTGTGTGAGTGACGTTGAAATTGAACGTGCCATTAAGACGCATTGTTGTTGTATTGTACTGTACGTGTACGGCGACACGCACGATGATGTACCATTCGACTCTGATTTTTGATAGCCGTGTCTGACTGATTGCGTACGACGCACGCACACCGATGTCGTCATTCAAGATGCACGCGTGTCCAGTGCAGTACAGTAAGCGCGACGCTAGACGGCGGCGGCGGCGGCGGCGGCGGCGGCGGCGGTCGTCGTTTGTTTGGCGAATGTCTGTACACGTGTTTGTCTGTGTCCATCCGGTATGTATGTGTTTGTTTGAAAGTGTTTTGTGTGTCGGTGACGTGGTCCGATCCGTCGCCCCCTGAGTAACTGTCGATCGGCGCGATAGACCGGCGTCACGCAACTGAACCGAAGTCTTGGGCACACCCGTCATACTGTTGTACACCGTCGCGCTGAGAACGGTGACGAAAGGTTGACTTTGATCGGTCGAATGTCTGGGCAGAACGTGAGGAATGAGGCAAGAGTGCAAGGAGGGGGGGCAAAAGAGAGAGGAAGGGAAAAAGGGGAGAAACGCATTCGTAGAGCAACGGAACGTTCCCGTGTCGGAGGCGTATTGGAGCCGCACTGAAATGCGTTTAACGGCGGCGCGGCTGCAAGTGTCTGCCGTGGTGAACGTTACCTTTGACGGCTGCATTGGGCTTTGCTTTTGCTTTTGCTTTCGCTTTCGCTTTCGCTTTCCCGGATGTACGTAACGTTTGTTGATATGGTTGTGAGGAAGAGTGTATGACAGTGCCGTGCCGTCCATGTTCGTGTGCCCTCCCATTGTGTGTATGCTATTGTCTGTGTACTTGAATGATGTATGTAGGTGTTAGTGGACATGTTTCACCAGTGGGGGGAAATGGATCGTCGATAGTTGGCGTCACTCTGTCACGGTCGAGATGACGCACCCTCCGTACAGAAAGGTGTCGAGAAAGTGTGTGTGTGTGTGTGTGTGTGTGTGTGTGTGTGTGTGTGCGTCCGTGAATTGGCAGTGTTTGGAGGTGGGCGTGCCCTGCATGTGGCCCGGAAGGCTGTTCGTTTGGCGGTAGTGTTGTGTGGACAGGGGAGGGGCATGCGTAACGCTGCTGGCATGGCATTTCGGGAGATGGGAGGGGGCAAACGAGGAGCGGCGGCCAAAGAAAGGCGGGACGGGGAGGGGCGCGGTGTGGGTGGCTTGCGCCTGTGCTCGGCGTTGTGGTTTGTGCAAAAGAGGAGGAGAAAAACAATGAGTTGCCAGGGAGGGGAGCGGTGTTGTGTTGTGGTTGTCGTGGTGTAGCCGCAGACGCGGCTGTCAGTGAACGTGGCGAGACGGACGGATGCGCGGAGGGGCGGGGGCGGCGCATTTCGCCGGTGCCGTGCCGTGCCGTGCCGTGCCTGACAGCCGCGTGGTCGCTGTGTTGTTGGTGGCGTGGGGGCGAGGAGAGTACCGTACGGGTGTGCTTGTGCGCCGGAAATGGCACACTGCGCCTGCCCGTCTTGGAGGCTGATGGCTGTGGTGTGGAAATGGGGCGCGGTGATGTTGAAGCAGTTGAAGGACAGAAAAGAAACCAAGAAAACGGGAGGCGTGATGCGGCGGTGGTGGTGAGAGCGGGAAAAACAAAACAAACAAAAAAAAAAACAACAAAAAAAAGAAGGAAAAACAACAAGAAACAAAAAAGAAAACAAAAAGTCTATCAATATTAGAATGTAAATGGAAATGGAAATGGACCCAGGTATAACCTCCCTGCACAAATAGCAGAGAGTCCGATGATAATAGAAATGTGCCAGAATGTTAACGTCCCTACAAAACAAACCCAACGATAATATTAATGAAAGAATGAACCGTATGTAACATTGCAACAGACATAATGAAACCTGATAAATTGTATAAGGGCAGCAGCGTTGACCTTTGGCCCTGTATTCAGAATAAAAAGAGCCAAAGATCGTCACCCCAATGAAAAAGACACTGAAACACGTATGTAACATAGCAGCGATGGCGAGACATTGTAGCATCTGTGACCAGAGAGTTTGCGCTGGACCGCGCGAGTGTTGCGAGCGGTTCTCAGTCAGTCAGTCAGTCAGTCAGTCAGTCGGTCGGTCGTTGCGAGTCTGTAGGTCTGTCTAGTTGAGGGCTGTACTCTGTCAGTAGTCGTCGCGTGCAGTACGCTAATAGTCGTCATGCAGAGCGGTCGGTCAGTAGTAGCAGCCGAGTGCGGTTGTGTGATGTAGGCGGTCGGCAACACTGGTCAAGATGGTGAATAAGGTATACTGTGAATTAATATAATCATTAGATAATGAACAATTTTATTTATTGTAATTATTCTCCAACAAGTTCCCCAATAATAATTTTTATTTCAAAAGCATTTTTCAAACATTTAATTTTTTATTGAACTGAAGAGTTCGTTGCACTTCACATTTCATTCCACTTCTTTGAAGAAAAATTTCACTAAAATCACAAAAAAAAAAGAGAATATTATTATTTGCAATGCAGTTCCTCCAAGCGCTGCGCAACAAACAAGAGCAGAAATGTGACATCCATTTATTCTGAGGTAAGACTTTAATTCTGATTGTTTTGCACAGGGCCAAAGACCGATATTTCGGTTTAATTGAAGTTTCTTGTCACTGAACGGACTTTTAAATGTTGTGAAGAATTTATATTTGAGTCAGATTGCGAATTTAACATTTTTGTTGCCATTTTCAATACCTCTCATTGTGGGCGAGGTTACAATTAGCGCAATGTCCATTAGCATCCGTAAATAACATTGTCCATTATTTTAAATTTTGCGGGGAGGTTACAACGCACAAAAAAAAAAAAAACAAAACAAAAAATTGCATTTGTATCCGCTCCTCAATTGTAGATACCCCTTACACAGCTGTGTGCAATGAATGAGTGCTGGCTGGTAATTAATTGCACTCCTTGGAGGGAAATGCCATAGGAAGTAGTCTTTAAAAAGTGAATGTTTTTCGTTAAAAGACAAAAGTTACTTTAGAAAAAAGTAATAGTGGGGCTTTTTGTCGTTGAACAAAATAAGTACAATGAACATACGTTATCAGATTTGCGCAAAATGCAGCTTCACACCACCTTTTGATTATAACACAATATACTATACATCGTCCCGAACCGTGACCAGAGTCGCGAGACGAGCAGAGCACGCCGCCGACGCCCGCTCAGTACAACCGTCCACCCGCTACTACTGTCGACCGACTACTACCTCTCCCGACTCGCGCTACAATATATATAACAACTGTTCCTGGCGACCCGGTGCGTGCCACTACTGTCGTCTGGCGCGGTCCAAGCGCCGACTAGCAACGATAAATAACTCTCTGGTCAGACAGAGATGCTGTCATGCCTCGCCATCGCTCTGGTAATGAATACATACGTGTTGCAGCGTGCGTACCACCGGAACACGCAGTGGCGGAGCCAAAGACTGTGTTGTCGAGGTCGAGTGCGAGCGGGAAGAGAGGCAGCGTCGGCACGGAGATGCAAGCGAGCGCGAGACGCACGGGGGCTGCGGCGTGGCGCGTTTGCGGTCGGCGCCTTTGGTGGCAACGGCCGGGACAAGCAGCGGTGTATGGTGTGGTGCGGGGCGGACAGGGGCGGCGGTGGACGGGGAGGAGGCGGCGCGACGACGGCATGGGGGCGAAAACGGGACGGGGGACGGGGGACGGCGGATGTTGAGAGGCGTCACGCGCGGACAGGACACAGACACAGAGACACACAGATTGGAAAGGGAGGGTGCGCGGTAATAATAGTTGGGAATGTGCGTACCGTGCGGGACGGGAGTGGGCGAGGAACACGGTCGTGGCCCCTGTTTTGGGTGCGTGTGATGACGTCGGTGTGTTGTGGGAAGGGAAGGTGCTGTGGCGGCGGCGCGTAATGGGCGTAGGCCGAAAAGAGAAAGGAACGTCGGCAGTGTGTTGGCAAGCGTCGGTTCGACTGCGACGTTGATGGGCAGGGCAGGGCGAGGTTAATGGTGGTAGGAGTAGGCGTGTGGGCGCACAAAATCTGCCGCTGCAGGCGGTGCCGTAACCGCCATGGCGGGAAGGAGAGAGGGCCAAAGAAAGAAAGAAAGAAAGAAAGAAAGAAGAAAACAAAAAAAAAAAAAAAAAAAAGGAGGAGGGGGGGGGCGAAAGTGGAGAGGCGGTGGTGTGAGAAGGGCGGGGGCGGAAGGAAGGCAGGAAGGACAAGAGGCGAGGCGACGGCTTGCTTTGTGTATCGGTCGGTCTCTGGCTATGCTTCGTTTTCTGCAGCAGGGTCGGTGCGCGGCGTGGCTCGCGGCAGTGGGAACGCCTGGCGGCTGGACGGCCAGCAATGCGGTTGGATGGGCGGCCACAGCACCGCACCTGTGCCCGAGGAGGAGACGCTGGCGGCGGGCCCTGAGGTGAGGCCGGCTCGGCTCGGCTGGGGCTGTGGATGTGTAGGTGTGCGCCGCTGCTGCAACAACGAGTAAAACGCGAGAAGAAGGGATGGCGGTAGAGAGAGGAAAAAAAAAAGGTCGTGTTGTGTTGATGCGCAGGCAGACGCGTACAGAGAGACGAGCCCGGTCTGCAGCAGGGTGTGGCCGTGCCGAGTGCAGAGCAGCGGCGGCTCGGTTCGGTTCGGCCCGGCCCGGCCCGGCGGGCCGCGCTGTTGTCGCGGACGTGAGCGCCCCCTGGCGGGTGGCCGGAGGCGGCGCGGCGTGTTGGACGTGTGGCTGGTGGCAGTGCACAATTTGCGAGTGGCTGGCGGTGTGGTGTGGCGGTTGGCGCGTCGGGCGGCGGAGAGAGAGAGAGAGGGGGAGGAGAGGTATGTGTTGCGGGCGCCCTTTGCTGCGCTGCGTCGTTGCGTGTGCCGTACAGGGCGGGCGCTTGTCGACTGTGTGGGCGGTGTGGCGAATTGGCGTGAAACGGCTGCCGAGAGGTGTGTGGTAGCGAGCCGGTCGGTGTCAGTGCGAAGGGGAATGTGCGTGCGTTTGGCGGTTTCGGTGTGCTTTTTGCGGCGTGAGAGTGGGGAATTAGTGGGGCCGGCTGTTGTGTTGGTTCCTTGTGTCTTGTGTCGCGTAGCTTGATGGCAACGTGGAAGGACGCCGGTTTCGTTTCGAGCCTTGCGTGTGGTTGTCGACGTTGACTGGTTGGCGTGTGCATGTGTGGGTCGCGAGTGCGTTTTTGGCTGGCTGTGTGTGTGTGTGTGTGTGTGTGTGTGTGTGTGTGTGTGTGTGTGTGTTTTGGGGGGGAAGGGGGAGGCGGTGGTGAAAGTGCAGTCGTTGCCACGGGCGCGTCGTCGGGTGGGGCTGGGGCTGTGCGTCGTGGCGGAAAGGTGGTAGGTTGCGGGAAGCGAGCCCGTCGTTGACGGTGTCGCGTGAGTTGTGACTCGAGTGGGGCGCGGGGCGCGGGACAGGAGCAGCGTGCCGCTGCGTCGTGGTCGTCAGCAGAGGCTGTGCGTGTGCTTGTCCTTTTTGTGGGCGGTTCGTGCGAGGCGTTTTTTGTTTCGTGTTGCCCTAGTTGTTAGTTTATTTTTTTTTTGTGTTTGTTATTTTGAGACGACGACTGGTTGGTGGCGTGCGCGCGAAGTGGCGGTGTGCGCTTCCCGTGTCGTTTTGTTTTTGTTTGGTTTTTTTGTTTTTGTGTGTTTTTTTTGTTTGCACTGGGCCCCGGGGGGTGGGTGGGTGCGTGTGTGTCGATTGCCGGCTGGCGAAAGGTGCGCCATCGGCGGGGTGGGTCGCCGGCACAAGTAGAGGCGGCGGCGTTGTTGCTGTTGTTGTGTGGTGTTTGTTTTGTTCGGCTGTGTCGGCGAGCTGTGTTGCGGTGCGTGTGAATGGTGGTGCAAAAGTGCTGGCGTTGGGGCTGCGACTGCGACGGCGGCGAGCCGCGGGCGCGCATGATAGTGATGTTGTGAACAGCGGCTGTGTACGGTAGTGGTGTTGTTGTAGCACGACGTGCATCCGGGCCGGCGCGGAAAGCGCAGTTGCGGGCGGTTGCCCTTCGGTGCCAGCCATGTCGCGTGAGCGGCGGGTTGCTCTGGTGTCGACACGTGGTGCTCTGGGTTGTTGTGTGGTGCCCTTTGGCCGGTGGGGGTGGTTCGCGTGTGTCTCGTTCGCGCTCGGTATCTGGTCGTGGTCGTGCTGCTCCCCCGTCTGTCGGCGGTTTTCGACGTCGTCTGTACGTTTTTGTTCGTTTGCGGCGTGCCTGCCGACGTCGTCCCGTCGCGACCTTTCAACCGAAAGTGTGGCGCCCGAAGGTGAACGAACGTAACCCTGACCTCGGCGCTTTACGCTGAGCCGAGCGAACCGAACCTAACCTGTGGTGTGGCGAGGTGAGCTCAGCCTGTGAGCCCCTAACGTCTACGTAAGGTAAGCTGTCCGGCTGACGCCTCACGTTTGAACGCTTTTTTTTAACCTAGCACTGACCCCTTAACCTAACGTGTAACCTAACCTAACCTCTGACGCCTGACGTGTTTGAATGCTTAACCTAAGTTTGACGCTTAACCTAACCCAAGTCCCCTTAACCTAACCCACGTCCACCTAACCCTAACCTAACCTAGACGTGTAAACGTAATGTGTAACGCGTAACGTGTAAGGTCGGCTGTCGTGTGTGCTGACGGCAGATTGGGTTGGTCTGTAGATTCGGATTGCGGTTTGCCTCGGTCGAGGGGTTGGGTCGGAAGCGGCGAGGGGCGGCGGCGCCTGTTGCGCAGGCGGCGTCCGTTTGCGGCGGGCAATTGTTGATAAACGGCTGTGAATGTTGGCGGGCGAGAGGAGGAGGACGGCGCGCGATGTGGCCCGACGGCTGCGGGCCGATCGGGAAACGGCGGGAGGGCGACGGAAGGCGATGGGGCGGCGGAGGCGCGTTTGCACGGCCGTCATCGCCGCACGCCTCGGCTTGTGTGGCTGTGGCGCCGGCCGCGCTGGCCGGGCTGCCGCGGCGACGGTGTGGGAGTTTTGCCGAAGGTTTGGCCATTGTGGCGGGTCGTCGGCTGGGGCTGTGGGGGCGGCATTTGGGCGGGGGCGGCGATTCTCGGCGGGCCGACCCAGGCTGTAGCGCGCGGTAGCTGCAGTTTGGCCGTGGTTTGCGGCGCTGCCGTGGCGACTGGTTGGCGACTGTGGTGTGGCTGTGTGTAGCCCCATCCTCGGTGGTTTGAAAGGCGCGGGCGGTTGTGGCGCAGGTTTGGGGCTGCTCCGCACAGGCTGTCGGACGTTGGGCGGTAGCAAGCGCGGGAGGCGCGGCGCGGCGGCGCGCAGAGTGGCGGCCGCTCTCTCGGCCGTCCGCGCCCGCCCGCGACACTGGCTGGGCCTTGTGATTCTCTGCTCTGCTGCTGTGCTGTGCTTGCGTGCCTGCCTGCCGTCCCGCTCGCTCTCGCTCTCGCTCTCGCTGTGTGTTACGCGCGTCGTCGAAATGGCAGATCAGGCGGCTACGAACGAGACTGCTGCGGCACCCGCCGCCACCGGCACTACGAAGAAGGCCAAGTCTGCGTCGTCTGCGAAGAAGCCGCGCGCCAAGCCTGCGCACCCGCGCACCTCTGAGATGGTGACGGCCGCCATCAAGAGTCTGAAGGAGCGCGGCGGGTCGTCGCTGCAGGCGATCAAGAAGTACATTGCCGCGCACTACAAGCTGGACGCGGAGAAGCTGGCGCCGTTTATCAAGAAGTACCTCAAGTCGGCCGTCGTGGCGGGCGAGCTGGTGCAGACGAAGGGGAAGGGCGCGTCCGGCTCGTTCAAGCTTGCCGGCGCCGGCGGCGGGGGGGCGGCCGAGGGCGGCAAGGCTCGTGCTGGCGGTGCCAAGAAGAAGCGCGCCGCTCCGGCCAGCAAGGAGAAGAAGGGCGCCCGTGCGGCCGGCGCAAAGAAGGCTGGTGGCGTGAAGGCGGCGACCGGTCGGAAGGCGGGCGCCGCCAAGAAGGCGTCTGCGGCGTCGGCCGCTCCCGCGGGTGCGAAGAAGGCGGCTGCGGCCAAGCCGGCCAAGGCCAAGTCGCCGTCGAAGGCGAAGAAGGCCGCCAAGGTTCCGACGAAGAAGCCGAAGGCGCCGCGCCCGAAGAAGGCGACGACGCCGTCTAAGGCGAAGGCTTCGCCCAAGAAGAAGAAGTAGAGTAGAGGAGAAAGAGATGGGAGAAAGGAAGGGTTTGGCGCTTGACTCCGTCGTCCCCACCCCCCGTCGTCGTCTAGTGGCGCGCAAGAGACGCGCGGCCCAAAACGGCCCTTCTCAGGGCCATCAAAGCACGTCGGGGAAGGTTTTGATTGTCGTGTTGCGTTTGGTGTGGGTGTCTGTCTGTCTGTCTGTCTGGCGTTTCTGTATGCCCGTGGGGATGCTGTTTGCGTGCCGTGGTGGTTGGATTGCGGGGGTCGGTGGCGGGTGTGGGCGGCGGTAGCGGTAAGCGGTGTTGTTGTTGATTGTCGCCGTGTTTGTGGCGGCGGCCGACGGTTGGTTTTCTGTCACGTTGTTTTGTTTGAATACGTTGGTTGGCTTGCCTGCGTTCGTTCTTCTCGGATGTCTGTCTTGTCTAGTCGTGTCTGGTCTTTGTTGTTTTGTTCCTTTGTGTGTGTGTGTGTGTGTGTGTGTGTGTGTGTGTGTGTGTGTTATGTTTTGCAACGGGGGGCACGTTGAGATGTGGAAGGAGTCGGCGGGGATTTCGGTGGCGTGTAGAGCGAGCGAGCGCGCCTGCCTGGCCGTTGGCCGTCGGAGTGGAGTGCGGGTTTGTTTTTGTGTTTTCGAAACGAAAGCGGCGGCCGGCCGGCCAGCCACCCGTGCGGTGTGACGTCGGCCGTTGGGTATTGTGCGCTTTGAGCGCCGGGGAGGGATGATGTGTGATTGTTGCGCGCTGCTAAGCAGGCAGGCAGAGTGAGCGGGTGTGGCGGACGGACGGGAAGTGGTGGTTGTTGTTTTTGGGTTGCGGGGCGAGAGGCAGGCGACCGACAAAGTTTGCTCGCGACGGAGAGATGTTAGTGGCCCTGAAAAGGGCCGTTTTTGTTTGTGCGGTGCGGTGCCGCGGCGCGGTTTAGGCGCGCTCGCCGCGGATGCGGCGCGCGAGCTGGATGTCCTTGGGCATGATGGTGACGCGCTTGGCGTGGATTGCGCACAGGTTGGTGTCTTCGAAGAGGCCGACGAGGTAGGCCTCGCTGGCCTCCTGCAGGGCCATGACTGCGGAGCTCTGGAAGCGCAGGTCGGTCTTGAAGTCCTGGGCGATCTCGCGCACTAGGCGCTGGAATGGCAGCTTGCGGATGAGCAGCTCTGTGCTCTTCTGGTAGCGCCTGATTTCTCGCAGGGCGACGGTGCCCGGCCTGTAGCGGTGGGGCTTCTTGACGCCTCCGGTGGCGGGCGCGCTCTTCCTCGCCGCCTTGGTGGCGAGCTGTTTGCGCGGCGCCTTTCCGCCGGTGGACTTGCGGGCCGTTTGCTTTGTGCGGGCCATAGCGGTAGCGGAGCGGCGTGCGTGGAGGTTAGGTGCGGCGCGGCGTCCGGTGCTGCCTTGACAACGGGCCCGCGCGCCTCCGTGCTGCGCTTATATGCCCTCGGTTGCGCGTGGTGGGGGGAGGGCGGGCCAGAGTCTATATAGGGGGGCGGCGGGCGCGCTGGGCGCAGACCGTAGCCGACTCGCCAGCCGCTGCAGCTGCTGTTTGTGCACGTTTTGCTTTGCCCGAGGAAGGAAGGATGACAGGCCGCGGCAAGGGAGGAAAGGGGCTCGGCAAGGGTGGCGCCAAGCGGCACCGCAAGGTGTTGCGCGACAACATCCAGGGCATCACGAAGCCCGCCATCCGCCGCCTGGCTCGCAGGGGCGGCGTGAAGCGCATCTCTGGTCTGATCTACGAGGAGACCCGCGGGGTGCTGAAGGTGTTCCTGGAGAACGTGATCCGCGACGCGGTGACGTACACTGAGCACGCCAAGCGCAAGACTGTGACGGCCATGGACGTGGTGTACGCCCTGAAGAGGCAGGGGCGCACCCTGTACGGTTTCGGCGGTTAGGCTGCGTCGCAGCGGGCGCTGGCCTTCCCGCGGCCGTGCTTGTGGGTGGGAGAGACTAGGAAACGGCCCTTTTCAGGGCCACCACACTGTTCGGAAGTTGAAAAGTGCGAAAGAGTCTGTGTTGTTTGTTTGTTTGTTTCTTTCTTTCCGTTTGAGCGACGTGATGTGACTGGGAGGGGAGAAGGAAAGGAAACGTGTCATGTGGCTGGCTGTGTGTGGGAGCTGCTTCGTTTGTGTTTGTTATTGTGTGTCGTTGTATCGATCGCGACGGAGATGGCGGGCTGTGTGTTGTTGTGCGAGAGGCGGTGATTATTTGCTTGCGTGGTTTGGCTCTGTGTGTTTGCGGCGGCGTTGGGGTTTCCGAGGCAAGGCGTGTGGGCACAGGCGGCCGGATCAGCTGTTTCGTTCGTGTCGACGGCCGTTGCGCGCGGGAGTGGAGGGCGGTGTGTCGACACGCCTCCCTGTAACAATGGTCATTATTGCTGCCGTTGTCGTTTGGAAGGCGACTGCGACCGTGCAAAATGAATGAATGTGTGTGTGTGTGTGTGTGTTTGTTGGGCCACACGGGCTGTGTGGACGACAAGATGGCGGACGTGCGCCGGCGGCGGCTGTGCTGTGAAAGTGCAAAGTTAAAACAAAACAAGGTGCGGCGAGGACGACTGAAATTTTGCTTTGGACGTAGGTTTGTGTGGTGGCCCTGAAAAGGGCCGATTGTTGTGGGCCGGGCCGAGCCGAGCCGGCAAAGCGCGTTGCGTGCAGGGGAGCACGCGGCGCTGCGATTGCCTTGGCCTCCTTTAGGCCTTCTTCTCGGTCTTCTTTGGCAGCAGGACGGCCTGGATGTTGGGCAGGACACCACCCTGTGCGATGGTGACGCCCGACAGGAGCTTGTTGAGCTCCTCGTCGTTGCGGATGGCAAGCTGCAGGTGGCGCGGGATGATGCGCGTCTTCTTGTTGTCGCGGGCCGCGTTTCCGGCCAGCTCGAGCACCTCAGCCGCGAGGTACTCCATGACGGCGGCGAGGTAGACGGGCGCCCCGGCGCCGACGCGCTCTGCGTAGTTTC
This sequence comes from Schistocerca piceifrons, assembly GCF_021461385.2. Classification (NCBI taxonomy): domain Eukaryota; kingdom Metazoa; phylum Arthropoda; class Insecta; order Orthoptera; family Acrididae; genus Schistocerca; species Schistocerca piceifrons. The sequence continues at coordinate 4,494 of NW_025726949.1, read as the reverse complement.
CCTTGCGCAGGAGGCGGTGGATTCTGCCGACCGGGAACTGGAGCCCAGCCCTGCTTGAGCGGGACTTTGACTTGCCCTTGACTTTGCCTCCCTTTCCGCGTCCGGACATGGCGATGGGCTAGCGACGGTGCACACGAAACGGAAACGAAAACGACCGGTGCGAGCGGCAGCGAGTCGAGCAGCGGAGTGCGTGCCGGCGCAGCCGGGGTGGGGGTGCTTTATGGGCTCGGGTGCGGCGGCCGGTTGCGCGCGCGCCCCATTGGTCGGCGGCCGCAACAGGGCGAGCTGGTAAAGGTGCGGCGGCGGCTGGCGGCGGGTGCCACTGTGTGGGGAGACGCTGACTAGAGCGGAGCGCTTGCTACTGGTGTTGCTGCTGCCGTACGTTCGTTCGAGATGCCGCCCAAGACTAGCGGGAAGGCCGCCAAGAAGGCTGGCAAGGCGCAGAAGAACATTTCGAAGGGCGACAAGAAGAAGAAGCGCAAGAGGAAGGAGAGCTATGCCATCTACATCTACAAGGTGCTGAAGCAGGTGCACCCTGACACGGGCATCTCGTCGAAGGCGATGAGCATCATGAACAGCTTCGTGAACGACATTTTCGAGCGCATTGCGGCCGAGGCTTCTCGCCTGGCGCACTACAACAAGCGCTCGACCATCACGTCCCGCGAGATCCAGACCGCTGTGCGGCTGTTGCTGCCTGGCGAGCTGGCCAAGCACGCCGTGAGCGAGGGCACGAAGGCGGTGACCAAGTACACGAGCTCCAAGTAAGGAGGTGGCTCTGGAGTGGAAGGAAGGATGGAGAAGGCTCCTCCGTTGCGAGAGCGGCAAAACGGCCCTTTTCAGGGCCACCAACTTGCCTTTTGCGGGAAGGGCGGAATTGTTGTTGTTGTTGTTTGTGTGGACGGCTGTGATGTATGTGTGCATTTTGATTGTGGGTGGGGGGGGGGGGCGCGTCAAAGCGTGTTGCGGGGGACGGCCACGAGGTTGGTCGCCGTGGCGTGGAATGGTGGCACGCCTCGTTGGAGTGGTTTTGACCCATTGGTGGTGGTGTGTGTGTGTTACCTGTCTGCGAGGGGGGACAGTGCGATCGGCGACTTTTGTGTCACCGTAACGACGGCCGTTTGCGGGTTTGTTTTTTGCACATCATACATGGCGAGGGTGAAATGTGAAATGTTTTTGTTTGGTTTTTTTTTGCCGCCCACTATTCCCTTTGCTGTACGCCGAGTTTGACAATGGTGCGACGTAACTGCAGCGTGGAGGTGTGTGAGTGACGTTGAAATTGAACGTGCCATTAAGACGCATTGTTGTTGTATTGTACTGTACGTGTACGGCGACACGCACGATGATGTACCATTCGACTCTGATTTTTGATAGCCGTGTCTGACTGATTGCGTACGACGCACGCACACCGATGTCGTCATTCAAGATGCACGCGTGTCCAGTGCAGTACAGTAAGCGCGACGCTAGACGGCGGCGGCGGCGGCGGCGGCGGCGGCGGCGGTCGTCGTTTGTTTGGCGAATGTCTGTACACGTGTTTGTCTGTGTCCATCCGGTATGTATGTGTTTGTTTGAAAGTGTTTTGTGTGTCGGTGACGTGGTCCGATCCGTCGCCCCCTGAGTAACTGTCGATCGGCGCGATAGACCGGCGTCACGCAACTGAACCGAAGTCTTGGGCACACCCGTCATACTGTTGTACACCGTCGCGCTGAGAACGGTGACGAAAGGTTGACTTTGATCGGTCGAATGTCTGGGCAGAACGTGAGGAATGAGGCAAGAGTGCAAGGAGGGGGGGCAAAAGAGAGAGGAAGGGAAAAAGGGGAGAAACGCATTCGTAGAGCAACGGAACGTTCCCGTGTCGGAGGCGTATTGGAGCCGCACTGAAATGCGTTTAACGGCGGCGCGGCTGCAAGTGTCTGCCGTGGTGAACGTTACCTTTGACGGCTGCATTGGGCTTTGCTTTTGCTTTTGCTTTCGCTTTCGCTTTCGCTTTCCCGGATGTACGTAACGTTTGTTGATATGGTTGTGAGGAAGAGTGTATGACAGTGCCGTGCCGTCCATGTTCGTGTGCCCTCCCATTGTGTGTATGCTATTGTCTGTGTACTTGAATGATGTATGTAGGTGTTAGTGGACATGTTTCACCAGTGGGGGGAAATGGATCGTCGATAGTTGGCGTCACTCTGTCACGGTCGAGATGACGCACCCTCCGTACAGAAAGGTGTCGAGAAAGTGTGTGTGTGTGTGTGTGTGTGTGTGTGTGTGTGTGTGTGCGTCCGTGAATTGGCAGTGTTTGGAGGTGGGCGTGCCCTGCATGTGGCCCGGAAGGCTGTTCGTTTGGCGGTAGTGTTGTGTGGACAGGGGAGGGGCATGCGTAACGCTGCTGGCATGGCATTTCGGGAGATGGGAGGGGGCAAACGAGGAGCGGCGGCCAAAGAAAGGCGGGACGGGGAGGGGCGCGGTGTGGGTGGCTTGCGCCTGTGCTCGGCGTTGTGGTTTGTGCAAAAGAGGAGGAGAAAAACAATGAGTTGCCAGGGAGGGGAGCGGTGTTGTGTTGTGGTTGTCGTGGTGTAGCCGCAGACGCGGCTGTCAGTGAACGTGGCGAGACGGACGGATGCGCGGAGGGGCGGGGGCGGCGCATTTCGCCGGTGCCGTGCCGTGCCGTGCCGTGCCTGACAGCCGCGTGGTCGCTGTGTTGTTGGTGGCGTGGGGGCGAGGAGAGTACCGTACGGGTGTGCTTGTGCGCCGGAAATGGCACACTGCGCCTGCCCGTCTTGGAGGCTGATGGCTGTGGTGTGGAAATGGGGCGCGGTGATGTTGAAGCAGTTGAAGGACAGAAAAGAAACCAAGAAAACGGGAGGCGTGATGCGGCGGTGGTGGTGAGAGCGGGAAAAACAAAACAAACAAAAAAAAAAACAACAAAAAAAAGAAGGAAAAACAACAAGAAACAAAAAAGAAAACAAAAAGTCTATCAATATTAGAATGTAAATGGAAATGGAAATGGACCCAGGTATAACCTCCCTGCACAAATAGCAGAGAGTCCGATGATAATAGAAATGTGCCAGAATGTTAACGTCCCTACAAAACAAACCCAACGATAATATTAATGAAAGAATGAACCGTATGTAACATTGCAACAGACATAATGAAACCTGATAAATTGTATAAGGGCAGCAGCGTTGACCTTTGGCCCTGTATTCAGAATAAAAAGAGCCAAAGATCGTCACCCCAATGAAAAAGACACTGAAACACGTATGTAACATAGCAGCGATGGCGAGACATTGTAGCATCTGTGACCAGAGAGTTTGCGCTGGACCGCGCGAGTGTTGCGAGCGGTTCTCAGTCAGTCAGTCAGTCAGTCAGTCAGTCGGTCGGTCGTTGCGAGTCTGTAGGTCTGTCTAGTTGAGGGCTGTACTCTGTCAGTAGTCGTCGCGTGCAGTACGCTAATAGTCGTCATGCAGAGCGGTCGGTCAGTAGTAGCAGCCGAGTGCGGTTGTGTGATGTAGGCGGTCGGCAACACTGGTCAAGATGGTGAATAAGGTATACTGTGAATTAATATAATCATTAGATAATGAACAATTTTATTTATTGTAATTATTCTCCAACAAGTTCCCCAATAATAATTTTTATTTCAAAAGCATTTTTCAAACATTTAATTTTTTATTGAACTGAAGAGTTCGTTGCACTTCACATTTCATTCCACTTCTTTGAAGAAAAATTTCACTAAAATCACAAAAAAAAAAGAGAATATTATTATTTGCAATGCAGTTCCTCCAAGCGCTGCGCAACAAACAAGAGCAGAAATGTGACATCCATTTATTCTGAGGTAAGACTTTAATTCTGATTGTTTTGCACAGGGCCAAAGACCGATATTTCGGTTTAATTGAAGTTTCTTGTCACTGAACGGACTGTTTAAATGTTGTGAAGAATTTATATTTGAGTCAGATTGCGAATTTAACATTTTTGTTGCCATTTTCAATACCTCTCATTGTGGGCGAGGTTACAATTAGCGCAATGTCCATTAGCATCCGTAAATAACATTGTCCATTATTTTAAATTTTGCGGGGAGGTTACAACGCACAAAAAAAAAAAAAAACAAAACAAAAAATTGCATTTGTATCCGCTCCTCAATTGTAGATACCCCTTACACAGCTGTGTGCAATGAATGAGTGCTGGCTGGTAATTAATTGCACTCCTTGGAGGGAAATGCCATAGGAAGTAGTCTTTAAAAAGTGAATGTTTTTCGTTAAAAGACAAAAGTTACTTTAGAAAAAAGTAATAGTGGGGCTTTTTGTCGTTGAACAAAATAAGTACAATGAACATACGTTATCAGATTTGCGCAAAATGCAGCTTCACACCACCTTTTGATTATAACACAATATACTATACATCGTCCCGAACCGTGACCAGAGTCGCGAGACGAGCAGAGCACGCCGCCGACGCCCGCTCAGTACAACCGTCCACCCGCTACTACTGTCGACCGACTACTACCTCTCCCGACTC
>NW_025726948.1:97500-99479 GCF_021461385.2 Schistocerca piceifrons | reverse complement strand
ATGGGTTAGGTTAGGGGACAACATGGGTTAGGTTAGGGGACAACATGGGTTAGGTTAGGGGACAACATGGGTTAGGTTAGGGGACAACATGGGTTAGGTTAGGGGACAACATGGGTTAGGTTAGGGGACAACATGGGTTAGGTTAGGGGACAACATGGGTTAGGTTAGGGGACAACATGGGTTAGGTTAAGGCACAACATGGGTTAGGTTAAGGCACAACATGGGTTAGGTTAGGGGACAACATGGGTTAGGTTAGGGGACAACATGGGTTAGGTTAGGGGACAACATGGGTTAGGTTAAGGCACAACATGGGTTAGGTTAGGGGACAACATGGGTTAGGTTAAGGCACAACATGGGTTAGGTTAGGGGACAACATGGGTTAGGTTAGGGGACAACATGGGTTAGGTTAAGGCACAACATGGGTTAGGTTAAGGCACAACATGGGTTAGGTTAAGGCACAACATGGGTTAGGTTAGGGGACAACATGGGTTAGGTTAGGGGACAACTTGGGTTAGGTTAGGGGACAACATGGGTTAGGTTAAGGCACAACATGGGTTAGGTTAAGGCACAACATGGGTTAGGTTAGGGGACAACATGGGTTAGGTTAGGGGACAACATGGGTTAGGTTAGGGGACAACATGGGTTAGGTTAAGGCACAACATGGGTTAGGTTAGGGGACAACATGGGTTAGGTTAAGGCACAACATGGGTTAGGTTAGGGGACAACATGGGTTAGGTTAGGGGACAACATGGGTTAGGTTAAGGCACAACATGGGTTAGGTTAAGGCACAACATGGGTTAGGTTAAGGGACAACATGGGTTAGGTTAGGGGACAACTTGGGTTAGGTTAGGGGACAACATGGGTTAGGTTAAGGCACAACATGGGTTAGGTTAAGGCACAACATGGGTTAGGTTAAGGTACAACATGGGTTAGGTTAAGGTACAACATGGGTTAGGTTAGGTTACACGTTGTTGTAAGGAAAGGTGTGGGGGGGGGGGGGGGGGGGGCGGGGCGGCAGGTTCGTTGATAGTGATTATAGTAAGTGAATGCTTGTGACATGATGAGATTTGTCACGTCAGGATGCACCTTTGGCTTATTAGAGGCGGCGCTCCAATTCTATGCTTGTGTCAGACCTGTGTCTTTGACTCATGTCATTGTTTGTGCGCTGTGACAGGAGGTACTATTGTGATGTTGGGTGCACCGTTGTATAGGACATGTGTGGGTGTTGGTGCCTTATCTGCGCAATGGTGGATGTCGAAAGGGTGGGATATTCTATTTTCCGCATGGACCTCCTGGTCTGGTTGTGATAGTGTGGATTGTGTAATGTGGCGGAGAGGATGCACTGGATGTTGTTCCATGCTGGTGCTTACATATTGTATGTGCGCCTGTTAGAAGCAGAGAGTGGTGCGTGATCAGAGTGTCTGGCTGACGTGTGGTTCCCATTGTGGGCAGACTCTTTCAGCATGTATACGGACAGTTGTATATATTTTCTGTAGTTTGATGGCTCTGCATTGATTACTAATCAGCGCCGTGTGTACGGGTAATCTGGTTCCAGTCCACAATGTTCTATCTGTGTACATTAGTGACAAAGACTCCCCCCATGCAGTGGGGCTCGGTCTGTTATAACTCTTCCGCGTAATATATTTGCCCCACGTTTTTGCGAGTGCGAGTGCGAGTGCAACGCGCATGGGGACCGACATGCTGATGGCTCGGTATCGGACGCCGTACAGTGAGCAACGCGATCGCGTCTCTCGCTCGTAAGTGGTACAGGTCGCGGCTCATGTATAGGGACAGCGGGAATGTCGCATATTGGAAATAACTCTTCATGAAACGCAAGTTATAGGGGTGGATTGCACTTTACGAGTGCGGGAAACGTCCGCCGTTCATCCGCTGGAGGTGCGCGTTTGGCGGTTGGGGTGGTCCACGAACGGGTGCGGGTGGAGTCATTGCCGGTCCACGGCTTCGTGCGGCAGAGCCAC
>NW_025726948.1:85000-90000 GCF_021461385.2 Schistocerca piceifrons | reverse complement strand
ATTCAGAGTCACCAAGGCAAACGGACCGGACGAGCCGACCGATTGGTTTTGATCTAATAAAAGCGTCCCTTCCATCTCTGGTCGGGACTCTGTTTGCATGTATTAGCTCTAGAATTACCACAGTTATCCAAGTAACGTGGGTACGATCTAAGGAACCATAACTGATTTAATGAGCCATTCGCGGTTTCACCTTAATGCGGCTTGTACTGAGACATGCATGGCTTAATCTTTGAGACAAGCATATGACTACTGGCAGGATCAACCAGGGAGCTGCGTCAACTAGAGCTGAGCAGCCGGCCGCCCGGGAGTGTGTCCCGGGGGCCCGCGCGAACACGCAAGCGTCCGCTCAATCATTCTGCAAACAGGAGGAGGCTGAGCTCCCCTGCACAATACACCTCGAAACCCTCTCAGGTCCCGGCGGCGCGCAGCGCCGTCCCAAGTACTTGGTCGGGTTCGAGAGAGGCGCAATCGCCCGGAGTTAGGCGAGTAGACGCTTTCGGTGCGACCACCCGTGCTCCCAACTGAGCTTGCCGCTGCCGACAGAGGCCCGGGAGCGTGCTGTCGTGGCATTGCCGGCGGGAGACAACACGCGCCACCTACGGTGACCGGCAGCTCCAACGCCAGCGCCACAGAAGGACAAAAGCCCCACTTGGGTGCCGAAGCGAACTCTCCCAGCACAGCGCACACGCCAACACATCCGCACAGCTGCGATACAAACCACCAGCGAGAACCGCTGGGGCGACCGAGCAGCAGACGGCGTCGCGGCGCCGAGCGCCGGGCGGCGGCGCATCCTCAACGCACACAGTCCTCAATCGGACCAGCACACTGCAGATGTCCACCGCGCTTCGCACCGGGCCCGCGAGGACCTACTTTGGCCGCACGGCGCCGCGCGCAGGGTGCGCCGGCGCGCAGCTGCGACGCCTGCCGCGTCCGTCGGCCGGCGCGCCTGCCACTGGCCGCCCCCACCAGCCGGCTGTAGCGCGTGCGCCCACGCACCGCGCGGCCAGCACGCCGGGAGGCGCCCCCTCACCGGCCGGGGACGGTCCCACCCAGCCACCGCCGCGTATCGCTTCACACCCAGATGCCGTTCAGTTTCGTCGGCATGGTGGGTATCGCTGGAACAACCGGTTAGTACCTCAACCTATCGTCGCCATCACCGATTCACCCCTAGCGAGAACAACCGCACCACAACGGGTTACCATTTCTTCATTTGCGTAACTTCACCAGAAAACGTAGGCGTCCATCGCCATTTGCAACTTCAACCATTATTGCATGCCTGTGTCAGGTGTCACGCCACACTACGTCTGCCCACATACACGCAACAAAATGTGCACGCCTAGACAATACGTGGAAGGTGGCCCCCGTACGTATGCGATGTCCATTGCTCGAACGACTGTCAACCGGCTTCTGTAGCATGTCGCAGATATGGAACGCGCTGCACCATGCCATCACGGTGTGTGAGGAGAGACGACTAGGTCCGAATACATCAACAGACAGCTCATGCTGATCGCCATCCACGGCGTCCGTTCCTCCCACACGTCTCTATGGCGTACCACACTGCAATCCAGCTCTCATAGGGAGACGACACGTAGCTGCGTGCACAATATTTGCACTGTATGGTCCGCCGTTTTTGGGCGCAGTCGTTGTACGGTCACACATGTGCCACGATGTATCATTCAGTACATAAGGACGAATGTGCAGTACAGATTGTGGTTCACGCGTACGACATCAGCGGACAGTTGACACAGGCCGCACCACAACGTAGCCTGCGTACGTCGCATGCGAAGGGCATTGAACATGCAAACTTGTCACCAACCACCTTGCGAAGGCAGGGGGCAAGGTGGGGACGTGGGGAGAGGTGGGGGGGGGGGGGGGGGCGGCATGTACGCCCTGCTGCCATCCACATTACAGTGTACAGCAGGAGCATGTGGAAAGTCAGCAAGACTTGCAAGGTGTTTAACATGAAGCGATACACAGGGGAGCGGGCAGTGCGAGTAGCGAACTATATTGCGAGGGTTGCGGGTGGGCAACACTACACTAATTGAACGAGTCGTATAACAATTACAGAGCAGGTTTAGGCGACAACGTGGGTTACGATAGGCGACAACGTGGGTTACGTTAGGGGACAACGTGGGTTACGTTAGGGGACAACGTGGGTTACGTTAGGGGACAACGTGGGTTACGTTAGGGGACAACGTGGGTTACGTTAGGGGACAACGTGGGTTACGTTAGGGGACAACGTGGGTTACGTTAGGGGACAACGTGGGTTAGGTTAAGGCACAACATGGGTTAGGTTAAGGCACAACATGGGTTAGGTTAAGGCACAACATGGGTTAGGTTAAGGCACAACATGGGTTAGGTTAAGGCACAACATGGGTTAGGTTACGGCACAACATGGGTTAGGTTAAGGCACAACATGGGTTAGGTTAGGGGACAACATGGGTTAGGTTAGGGGACAACATGGGTTAGGTTAAGGCACAACATGGGTTAGGTTAAGGCACAACATGGGTTAGGTTAGGGGACAACATGGGTTAGGTTAGGGCACAACATGGGTTAGGTTAGGGGACAACATGGGTTAGGTTAGGGGACAACATGGGTTAGGTTAGGGGACAACATGGGTTAGGTTAGGGGACAACATGGGTTAGGTTAGGGGACAACATGGGTTAGGTTAGGGGACAACATGGGTTAGGTTAGGGGACAACATGGGTTAGGTTAGGGGACAACATGGGTTAGGTTAAGGCACAACATGGGTTAGGTTAGGGGACAACATGGGTTAGGTTAGGGGACAACATGGGTTAGGTTAGGGGACAACATGGGTTAGGTTAGGGGACAACATGGGTTAGGTTAGGGGACAACATGGGTTAGGTTAAGGCACAACATGGGTTAGGTTAGGGCACAACATGGGTTAGGTTAGGGCACAACATGGGTTAGGTTAGGGCACAACATGGGTTAGGTTAGGGGACAACATGGGTTAGGTTAGGGGACAACATGGGTTAGGTTAGGGGACAACATGGGTTAGGTTAGGGGACAACATGGGTTAGGTTAGGGGACAACATGGGTTAGGTTAGGGGACAACATGGGTTAGGTTAGGGGACAACATGGGTTAGGTTAGGGGACAACATGGGTTAGGTTAGGGGACAACATGGGTTAGGTTAGGGGACAACATGGGTTAGGTTAAGGCACAACATGGGTTAGGTTAAGGCACAACATGGGTTAGGTTAGGGGACAACATGGGTTAGGTTAGGGGACAACATGGGTTAGGTTAGGGGACAACATGGGTTAGGTTAAGGCACAACATGGGTTAGGTTAGGGGACAACATGGGTTAGGTTAAGGCACAACATGGGTTAGGTTAGGGGACAACATGGGTTAGGTTAGGGGACAACATGGGTTAGGTTAAGGCACAACATGGGTTAGGTTAAGGCACAACATGGGTTAGGTTAAGGCACAACATGGGTTAGGTTAGGGGACAACATGGGTTAGGTTAGGGGACAACTTGGGTTAGGTTAGGGGACAACATGGGTTAGGTTAAGGCACAACATGGGTTAGGTTAAGGCACAACATGGGTTAGGTTAGGGGACAACATGGGTTAGGTTAGGGGACAACATGGGTTAGGTTAGGGGACAACATGGGTTAGGTTAAGGCACAACATGGGTTAGGTTAGGGGACAACATGGGTTAGGTTAAGGCACAACATGGGTTAGGTTAGGGGACAACATGGGTTAGGTTAGGGGACAACATGGGTTAGGTTAAGGCACAACATGGGTTAGGTTAAGGCACAACATGGGTTAGGTTAAGGGACAACATGGGTTAGGTTAGGGGACAACTTGGGTTAGGTTAGGGGACAACATGGGTTAGGTTAAGGCACAACATGGGTTAGGTTAAGGCACAACATGGGTTAGGTTAAGGTACAACATGGGTTAGGTTAAGGTACAACATGGGTTAGGTTAGGTTACACGTTGTTGTAAGGAAAGGTGTGGGGGGGGGGGGGGGGGCGGGGCGGCAGGTTCGTTGATAGTGATTATAGTAAGTGAATGCTTGTGACATGATGAGATTTGTCACGTCAGGATGCACCTTTGGCTTATTAGAGGCGGCGCTCCAATTCTATGCTTGTGTCAGACCTGTGTCTTTGACTCATGTCATTGTTTGTGCGCTGTGACAGGAGGTACTATTGTGATGTTGGGTGCACCGTTGTATAGGACATGTGTGGGTGTTGGTGCCTTATCTGCGCAATGGTGGATGTCGAAAGGGTGGGATATTCTATTTTCCGCATGGACCTCCTGGTCTGGTTGTGATAGTGTGGATTGTGTAATGTGGCGGAGAGGATGCACTGGATGTTGTTCCATGCTGGTGCTTACATATTGTATGTGCGCCTGTTAGAAGCAGAGAGTGGTGCGTGATCAGAGTGTCTGGCTGACGTGTGGTTCCCATTGTGGGCAGACTCTTTCAGCATGTATACGGACAGTTGTATATATTTTCTGTAGTTTGATGGCTCTGCATTGATTACTAATCAGCGCCGTGTGTACGGGTAATCTGGTTCCAGTCCACAATGTTCTATCTGTGTACATTAGTGACAAAGACTCCCCCCATGCAGTGGGGCTCGGTCTGTTATAACTCTTCCGCGTAATATATTTGCCCCACGTTTTTGCGAGTGCGAGTGCGAGTGCAACGCGCATGGGGACCGACATGCTGATGGCTCGGTATCGGACGCCGTACAGTGAGCAACGCGATCGCGTCTCTCGCTCGTAAGTGGTACAGGTCGCGGCTCATGTATAGGGACAGCGGGAATGTCGCATATTGGAAATAACTCTTCATGAAACGCAAGTTATAGGGGTGGATTGCACTTTACGAGTGCGGGAAACGTCCGCCGTTCATCCGCTGGAGGTGCGCGTTTGGCGGTTGGGGTGGTCCACGAACGGGTGCGGGTGGAGTCATTGCCGGTCCACGGCTTCGTGCGGCAGAGCCACTGGAGAATGGGTGCTATGGTCGACAGAGGCTGCAGG
>NW_025726948.1:70000-72500 GCF_021461385.2 Schistocerca piceifrons | reverse complement strand
TCGCCCGGAGTTAGGCGAGTAGACGCTTTCGGTGCGACCACCCGTGCTCCCAACTGAGCTTGCCGCTGCCGACAGAGGCCCGGGAGCGTGCTGTCGTGGCATTGCCGGCGGGAGACAACACGCGCCACCTACGGTGACCGGCAGCTCCAACGCCAGCGCCACAGAAGGACAAAAGCCCCACTTGGGTGCCGAAGCGAACTCTCCCAGCACAGCGCACACGCCAACACATCCGCACAGCTGCGATACAAACCACCAGCGAGAACCGCTGGGGCGACCGAGCAGCAGACGGCGTCGCGGCGCCGAGCGCCGGGCGGCGGCGCATCCTCAACGCACACAGTCCTCAATCGGACCAGCACACTGCAGATGTCCACCGCGCTTCGCACCGGGCCCGCGAGGACCTACTTTGGCCGCACGGCGCCGCGCGCAGGGTGCGCCGGCGCGCAGCTGCGACGCCTGCCGCGTCCGTCGGCCGGCGCGCCTGCCACTGGCCGCCCCCACCAGCCGGCTGTAGCGCGTGCGCCCACGCACCGCGCGGCCAGCACGCCGGGAGGCGCCCCCTCACCGGCCGGGGACGGTCCCACCCAGCCACCGCCGCGTATCGCTTCACACCCAGATGCCGTTCAGTTTCGTCGGCATGGTGGGTATCGCTGGAACAACCGGTTAGTACCTCAACCTATCGTCGCCATCACCGATTCACCCCTAGCGAGAACAACCGCACCACAACGGGTTACCATTTCTTCATTTGCGTAACTTCACCAGAAAACGTAGGCGTCCATCGCCATTTGCAACTTCAACCATTATTGCATGCCTGTGTCAGGTGTCACGCCACACTACGTCTGCCCACATACACGCAACAAAATGTGCACGCCTAGACAATACGTGGAAGGTGGCCCCCGTACGTATGCGATGTCCATTGCTCGAACGACTGTCAACCGGCTTCTGTAGCATGTCGCAGATATGGAACGCGCTGCACCATGCCATCACGGTGTGTGAGGAGAGACGACTAGGTCCGAATACATCAACAGACAGCTCATGCTGATCGCCATCCACGGCGTCCGTTCCTCCCACACGTCTCTATGGCGTACCACACTGCAATCCAGCTCTCATAGGGAGACGACACGTAGCTGCGTGCACAATATTTGCACTGTATGGTCCGCCGTTTTTGGGCGCAGTCGTTGTACGGTCACACATGTGCCACGATGTATCATTCAGTACATAAGGACGAATGTGCAGTACAGATTGTGGTTCACGCGTACGACATCAGCGGACAGTTGACACAGGCCGCACCACAACGTAGCCTGCGTACGTCGCATGCGAAGGGCATTGAACATGCAAACTTGTCACCAACCACCTTGCGAAGGCAGGGGGCAAGGTGGGGACGTGGGGAGAGGTGGGGGGGGGGGGGGGGGGCGGCATGTACGCCCTGCTGCCATCCACATTACAGTGTACAGCAGGAGCATGTGGAAAGTCAGCAAGACTTGCAAGGTGTTTAACATGAAGCGATACACAGGGGAGCGGGCAGTGCGAGTAGCGAACTATATTGCGAGGGTTGCGGGTGGGCAACACTACACTAATTGAACGAGTCGTATAACAATTACAGAGCAGGTTTAGGCGACAACGTGGGTTACGATAGGCGACAACGTGGGTTACGTTAGGGGACAACGTGGGTTACGTTAGGGGACAACGTGGGTTACGTTAGGGGACAACGTGGGTTACGTTAGGGGACAACGTGGGTTACGTTAGGGGACAACGTGGGTTACGTTAGGGGACAACGTGGGTTACGTTAGGGGACAACGTGGGTTAGGTTAAGGCACAACATGGGTTAGGTTAAGGCACAACATGGGTTAGGTTAAGGCACAACATGGGTTAGGTTAAGGCACAACATGGGTTAGGTTAAGGCACAACATGGGTTAGGTTACGGCACAACATGGGTTAGGTTAAGGCACAACATGGGTTAGGTTAGGGGACAACATGGGTTAGGTTAGGGGACAACATGGGTTAGGTTAAGGCACAACATGGGTTAGGTTAAGGCACAACATGGGTTAGGTTAGGGGACAACATGGGTTAGGTTAGGGCACAACATGGGTTAGGTTAGGGGACAACATGGGTTAGGTTAGGGGACAACATGGGTTAGGTTAGGGGACAACATGGGTTAGGTTAGGGGACAACATGGGTTAGGTTAGGGGACAACATGGGTTAGGTTAGGGGACAACATGGGTTAGGTTAGGGGACAACATGGGTTAGGTTAGGGGACAACATGGGTTAGGTTAAGGCACAACATGGGTTAGGTTAGGGGACAACATGGGTTAGGTTAGGGGACAACATGGGTTAGGTTAGGGGACAACATGGGTTAGGTTAGGGGACAACATGGGTTAGGTTAGGGGACAACATGGGTTAGGTTAAGGCACAACATGGGTTAGGTTAGGGCACAACATGGGTTAGGTTAGGGCACAACATGGGTTAGGTTAGGGCACAACATGGGTTAGGTTAGGGGACAACA
>NW_025726948.1:57500-60000 GCF_021461385.2 Schistocerca piceifrons | reverse complement strand
CGGGAGCGTGCTGTCGTGGCATTGCCGGCGGGAGACAACACGCGCCACCTACGGTGACCGGCAGCTCCAACGCCAGCGCCACAGAAGGACAAAAGCCCCACTTGGGTGCCGAAGCGAACTCTCCCAGCACAGCGCACACGCCAACACATCCGCACAGCTGCGATACAAACCACCAGCGAGAACCGCTGGGGCGACCGAGCAGCAGACGGCGTCGCGGCGCCGAGCGCCGGGCGGCGGCGCATCCTCAACGCACACAGTCCTCAATCGGACCAGCACACTGCAGATGTCCACCGCGCTTCGCACCGGGCCCGCGAGGACCTACTTTGGCCGCACGGCGCCGCGCGCAGGGTGCGCCGGCGCGCAGCTGCGACGCCTGCCGCGTCCGTCGGCCGGCGCGCCTGCCACTGGCCGCCCCCACCAGCCGGCTGTAGCGCGTGCGCCCACGCACCGCGCGGCCAGCACGCCGGGAGGCGCCCCCTCACCGGCCGGGGACGGTCCCACCCAGCCACCGCCGCGTATCGCTTCACACCCAGATGCCGTTCAGTTTCGTCGGCATGGTGGGTATCGCTGGAACAACCGGTTAGTACCTCAACCTATCGTCGCCATCACCGATTCACCCCTAGCGAGAACAACCGCACCACAACGGGTTACCATTTCTTCATTTGCGTAACTTCACCAGAAAACGTAGGCGTCCATCGCCATTTGCAACTTCAACCATTATTGCATGCCTGTGTCAGGTGTCACGCCACACTACGTCTGCCCACATACACGCAACAAAATGTGCACGCCTAGACAATACGTGGAAGGTGGCCCCCGTACGTATGCGATGTCCATTGCTCGAACGACTGTCAACCGGCTTCTGTAGCATGTCGCAGATATGGAACGCGCTGCACCATGCCATCACGGTGTGTGAGGAGAGACGACTAGGTCCGAATATCGCCATCCACGGCGTCCGTTCCTCCCACACGTCTCTATGGCGTACCACACTGCAATCCAGCTCTCATAGGGAGACGACACGTAGCTGCGTGCACAATATTTGCACTGTATGGTCCGCCGTTTTTGGGCGCAGTCGTTGTACGGTCACACATGTGCCACGATGTATCATTCAGTACATAAGGACGAATGTGCAGTACAGATTGTGGTTCACGCGTACGACATCAGCGGACAGTTGACACAGGCCGCACCACAACGTAGCCTGCGTACGTCGCATGCGAAGGGCATTGAACATGCAAACTTGTCACCAACCACCTTGCGAAGGCAGGGGGCAAGGTGGGGGACGTGGGGAGAGGTGGGGGGGGGGGGGGGGGCGGCATGTACGCCCTGCTGCCATCCACATTACAGTGTACAGCAGGAGCATGTGGAAAGTCAGCAAGACTTGCAAGGTGTTTAACATGAAGCGATACACAGGGGAGCGGGCAGTGCGAGTAGCGAACTATATTGCGAGGGTTGCGGGTGGGCAACACTACACTAATTGAACGAGTCGTATAACAATTACAGAGCAGGTTTAGGCGACAACGTGGGTTACGATAGGCGACAACGTGGGTTACGTTAGGGGACAACGTGGGTTACGTTAGGGGACAACGTGGGTTACGTTAGGGGACAACGTGGGTTACGTTAGGGGACAACGTGGGTTACGTTAGGGGACAACGTGGGTTACGTTAGGGGACAACGTGGGTTACGTTAGGGGACAACGTGGGTTAGGTTAAGGCACAACATGGGTTAGGTTAAGGCACAACATGGGTTAGGTTAAGGCACAACATGGGTTAGGTTAAGGCACAACATGGGTTAGGTTAAGGCACAACATGGGTTAGGTTACGGCACAACATGGGTTAGGTTAAGGCACAACATGGGTTAGGTTAGGGGACAACATGGGTTAGGTTAGGGGACAACATGGGTTAGGTTAGGGGACAACATGGGTTAGGTTAAGGCACAACATGGGTTAGGTTAAGGCACAACATGGGTTAGGTTAGGGGACAACATGGGTTAGGTTAGGGCACAACATGGGTTAGGTTAGGGGACAACATGGGTTAGGTTAGGGGACAACATGGGTTAGGTTAGGGGACAACATGGGTTAGGTTAGGGGACAACATGGGTTAGGTTAGGGGACAACATGGGTTAGGTTAGGGGACAACATGGGTTAGGTTAGGGGACAACATGGGTTAGGTTAGGGGACAACATGGGTTAGGTTAAGGCACAACATGGGTTAGGTTAGGGGACAACATGGGTTAGGTTAGGGGACAACATGGGTTAGGTTAGGGGACAACATGGGTTAGGTTAGGGGACAACATGGGTTAGGTTAGGGGACAACATGGGTTAGGTTAAGGCACAACATGGGTTAGGTTAGGGCACAACATGGGTTAGGTTAGGGCACAACATGGGTTAGGTTAGGGCACAACATGGGTTAGGTTAGGGGACAACATGGGTTAGGTTAGGGGACAACATGGGTTAGGTTAGGGGACAACATGGGTTAGGTTAGGGGACAACATGGGTTAGGTTAGGG
>NW_025726948.1:45000-50000 GCF_021461385.2 Schistocerca piceifrons | reverse complement strand
AATCTGTCAATCCTTCCGGTGTCCGGGCCTGGTGAGGTTTCCCGTGTTGAGTCAAATTAAGCCGCAGGCTCCACTCCTGGTGGTGCCCTTCCGTCAATTCCTTTAAGTTTCAGCTTTGCAACCATACTTCCCCCGGAACCCAAAAGCTTTGGTTTCCCGGAGGCTGCCCGCCGAGTCATCGGAGGAACTGCGGCGGATCGCTGGCTGGCATCGTTTATGGTTAGAACTAGGGCGGTATCTGATCGCCTTCGAACCTCTAACTTTCGTTCTTGATTAATGAAAACATACTTGGCAAATGCTTTCGCTTCTGTTCGTCTTGCGACGATCCAAGAATTTCACCTCTAACGTCGCAATACGAATGCCCCCGCCTGTCCCTATTAATCATTACCTCGGGTTCCGAAAACCAACAAAATAGAACCGAGGTCCTATTCCATTATTCCATGCACACAGTATTCAGGCGGGCTTGCCTGCTTTAAGCACTCTAATTTGTTCAAAGTAAACGTGCCGGCCCACCGAGACACTCAATAAAGAGCACCCTGGTAGGATTTCAACGGGGTCCGCCTCGGGACGCACGAGCACGCACGGGGCGGTCGCACGCCTTCGGCTCGCCCCACCGGCAGGACGTCCCACGATACATGCCAGTTAAACACCGACGGGCGGTGAACCAACAGCGTGGGACACAAATCCAACTACGAGCTTTTTAACCGCAACAACTTTAATATACGCTATTGGAGCTGGAATTACCGCGGCTGCTGGCACCAGACTTGCCCTCCAATAGATACTCGTTAAAGGATTTAAAGTGTACTCATTCCGATTACGGGGCCTCGGATGAGTCCCGTATCGTTATTTTTCGTCACTACCTCCCCGTGCCGGGAGTGGGTAATTTGCGCGCCTGCTGCCTTCCTTGGATGTGGTAGCCGTTTCTCAGGCTCCCTCTCCGGAATCGAACCCTGATTCCCCGTTACCCGTTACAACCATGGTAGGCGCAGAACCTACCATCGACAGTTGATAAGGCAGACATTTGAAAGATGCGTCGCCGGTACGAGGACCGTGCGATCAGCCCAAAGTTATTCAGAGTCACCAAGGCAAACGGACCGGACGAGCCGACCGATTGGTTTTGATCTAATAAAAGCGTCCCTTCCATCTCTGGTCGGGACTCTGTTTGCATGTATTAGCTCTAGAATTACCACAGTTATCCAAGTAACGTGGGTACGATCTAAGGAACCATAACTGATTTAATGAGCCATTCGCGGTTTCACCTTAATGCGGCTTGTACTGAGACATGCATGGCTTAATCTTTGAGACAAGCATATGACTACTGGCAGGATCAACCAGGGAGCTGCGTCAACTAGAGCTGAGCAGCCGGCCGCCCGGGAGTGTGTCCCGGGGGCCCGCGCGAACACGCAAGCGTCCGCTCAATCATTCTGCAAACAGGAGGAGGCTGAGCTCCCCTGCACAATACACCTCGAAACCCTCTCAGGTCCCGGCGGCGCGCAGCGCCGTCCCAAGTACTTGGTCGGGTTCGAGAGAGGCGCAATCGCCCGGAGTTAGGCGAGTAGACGCTTTCGGTGCGACCACCCGTGCTCCCAACTGAGCTTGCCGCTGCCGACAGAGGCCCGGGAGCGTGCTGTCGTGGCATTGCCGGCGGGAGACAACACGCGCCACCTACGGTGACCGGCAGCTCCAACGCCAGCGCCACAGAAGGACAAAAGCCCCACTTGGGTGCCGAAGCGAACTCTCCCAGCACAGCGCACACGCCAACACATCCGCACAGCTGCGATACAAACCACCAGCGAGAACCGCTGGGGCGACCGAGCAGCAGACGGCGTCGCGGCGCCGAGCGCCGGGCGGCGGCGCATCCTCAACGCACACAGTCCTCAATCGGACCAGCACACTGCAGATGTCCACCGCGCTTCGCACCGGGCCCGCGAGGACCTACTTTGGCCGCACGGCGCCGCGCGCAGGGTGCGCCGGCGCGCAGCTGCGACGCCTGCCGCGTCCGTCGGCCGGCGCGCCTGCCACTGGCCGCCCCCACCAGCCGGCTGTAGCGCGTGCGCCCACGCACCGCGCGGCCAGCACGCCGGGAGGCGCCCCCTCACCGGCCGGGGACGGTCCCACCCAGCCACCGCCGCGTATCGCTTCACACCCAGATGCCGTTCAGTTTCGTCGGCATGGTGGGTATCGCTGGAACAACCGGTTAGTACCTCAACCTATCGTCGCCATCACCGATTCACCCCTAGCGAGAACAACCGCACCACAACGGGTTACCATTTCTTCATTTGCGTAACTTCACCAGAAAACGTAGGCGTCCATCGCCATTTGCAACTTCAACCATTATTGCATGCCTGTGTCAGGTGTCACGCCACACTACGTCTGCCCACATACACGCAACAAAATGTGCACGCCTAGACAATACGTGGAAGGTGGCCCCCGTACGTATGCGATGTCCATTGCTCGAACGACTGTCAACCGGCTTCTGTAGCATGTCGCAGATATGGAACGCGCTGCACCATGCCATCACGGTGTGTGAGGAGAGACGACTAGGTCCGAATACATCAACAGACAGCTCATGCTGATCGCCATCCACGGCGTCCGTTCCTCCCACACGTCTCTATGGCGTACCACACTGCAATCCAGCTCTCATAGGGAGACGACACGTAGCTGCGTGCACAATATTTGCACTGTATGGTCCGCCGTTTTTGGGCGCAGTCGTTGTACGGTCACACATGTGCCACGATGTATCATTCAGTACATAAGGACGAATGTGCAGTACAGATTGTGGTTCACGCGTACGACATCAGCGGACAGTTGACACAGGCCGCACCACAACGTAGCCTGCGTACGTCGCATGCGAAGGGCATTGAACATGCAAACTTGTCACCAACCACCTTGCGAAGGCAGGGGGCAAGGTGGGGACGTGGGGAGAGGTGGGGGGGGGGGGGGGGGGGGCGGCATGTACGCCCTGCTGCCATCCACATTACAGTGTACAGCAGGAGCATGTGGAAAGTCAGCAAGACTTGCAAGGTGTTTAACATGAAGCGATACACAGGGGAGCGGGCAGTGCGAGTAGCGAACTATATTGCGAGGGTTGCGGGTGGGCAACACTACACTAATTGAACGAGTCGTATAACAATTACAGAGCAGGTTTAGGCGACAACGTGGGTTACGATAGGCGACAACGTGGGTTACGTTAGGGGACAACGTGGGTTACGTTAGGGGACAACGTGGGTTACGTTAGGGGACAACGTGGGTTACGTTAGGGGACAACGTGGGTTACGTTAGGGGACAACGTGGGTTACGTTAGGGGACAACGTGGGTTACGTTAGGGGACAACGTGGGTTAGGTTAAGGCACAACATGGGTTAGGTTAAGGCACAACATGGGTTAGGTTAAGGCACAACATGGGTTAGGTTAAGGCACAACATGGGTTAGGTTAAGGCACAACATGGGTTAGGTTACGGCACAACATGGGTTAGGTTAAGGCACAACATGGGTTAGGTTAGGGGACAACATGGGTTAGGTTAGGGGACAACATGGGTTAGGTTAAGGCACAACATGGGTTAGGTTAAGGCACAACATGGGTTAGGTTAGGGGACAACATGGGTTAGGTTAGGGCACAACATGGGTTAGGTTAGGGGACAACATGGGTTAGGTTAGGGGACAACATGGGTTAGGTTAGGGGACAACATGGGTTAGGTTAGGGGACAACATGGGTTAGGTTAGGGGACAACATGGGTTAGGTTAGGGGACAACATGGGTTAGGTTAGGGGACAACATGGGTTAGGTTAGGGGACAACATGGGTTAGGTTAAGGCACAACATGGGTTAGGTTAGGGGACAACATGGGTTAGGTTAGGGGACAACATGGGTTAGGTTAGGGGACAACATGGGTTAGGTTAGGGGACAACATGGGTTAGGTTAAGGCACAACATGGGTTAGGTTAGGGCACAACATGGGTTAGGTTAGGGCACAACATGGGTTAGGTTAGGGCACAACATGGGTTAGGTTAGGGGACAACATGGGTTAGGTTAGGGGACAACATGGGTTAGGTTAGGGGACAACATGGGTTAGGTTAGGGGACAACATGGGTTAGGTTAGGGGACAACATGGGTTAGGTTAGGGGACAACATGGGTTAGGTTAGGGGACAACATGGGTTAGGTTAGGGGACAACATGGGTTAGGTTAGGGGACAACATGGGTTAGGTTAGGGGACAACATGGGTTAGGTTAAGGCACAACATGGGTTAGGTTAAGGCACAACATGGGTTAGGTTAGGGGACAACATGGGTTAGGTTAGGGGACAACATGGGTTAGGTTAGGGGACAACATGGGTTAGGTTAAGGCACAACATGGGTTAGGTTAGGGGACAACATGGGTTAGGTTAAGGCACAACATGGGTTAGGTTAGGGGACAACATGGGTTAGGTTAGGGGACAACATGGGTTAGGTTAAGGCACAACATGGGTTAGGTTAAGGCACAACATGGGTTAGGTTAAGGCACAACATGGGTTAGGTTAGGGGACAACATGGGTTAGGTTAGGGGACAACTTGGGTTAGGTTAGGGGACAACATGGGTTAGGTTAAGGCACAACATGGGTTAGGTTAAGGCACAACATGGGTTAGGTTAGGGGACAACATGGGTTAGGTTAGGGGACAACATGGGTTAGGTTAGGGGACAACATGGGTTAGGTTAAGGCACAACATGGGTTAGGTTAGGGGACAACATGGGTTAGGTTAAGGCACAACATGGGTTAGGTTAGGGGACAACATGGGTTAGGTTAGGGGACAACATGGGTTAGGTTAAGGCACAACATGGGTTAGGTTAAGGCACAACATGTGTTAGGTTAAGGGACAACATGGGTTAGGTTAGGGGACAACTTGGGTTAGGTTAGGGGACAACATGGGTTAGGTTAAGGCACAACATGGGTTAGGTTAAGGCACAACATGGGTTAGGTTAAGGTACAACATGGGTTAGGTTAAGGTACAACATGGGTTAGGTTAGGT
>NW_025726948.1:32500-40000 GCF_021461385.2 Schistocerca piceifrons | reverse complement strand
TCCCCTGACTTCGTCCTGGCCAGGCATAGTTCACCATCTTTCGGGTCCCAACGTGTACGCTCTAGGTGCGCCTCACCTCGCAATGAGGACGAGACGCCCCGGGAGTGCGGAGGCCGCCGCCCCGTGAAGGGCGGGGAAGCCCCATCCTCCCTCGGCCCGCGCAAGGCGAGACCTTCACTTTCATTACGCCTTTAGGTTTCGTACAGCCCAATGACTCGCGCACATGTTAGACTCCTTGGTCCGTGTTTCAAGACGGGTCGTGAAATTGTCCAAAGCTGAAGCGCCGCTGACGGGAGCGATTATTCCGCCCGAGAGCATCCCGAGCCAACAGCGGCGCGGGTCCGGGGCCGGGCCAGGTAGGTCCGTCATCCGGGAAGAACCGCGCGCGCTTGCCGGGAGCCCGAGCGCCCAAAGGGGCGAATCGACTCCTCCAGATATACCGCCGGGCAGCCAGCCAGGACACCGGGGCTCTGCCCAACAGACGCGAACCGAGGCCCGCGGAAGGACAGGCTGCGCACCCGGGCCGTAGGCCGGCACCCAGCGGGTCGCGACGTCCTACTAGGGGAGAAGTGCGGCCCACCGCACACCGGAACGGCCCCACCCCGCGGCGAGTGGAAAGGCAACCGGACACGACCCCGCCGCGGATTGCTCCGCGCGGGCGGCCGGCCCCATCTGCCGAGGGCGGAGGCCAGTGGCCGGATGGGCGTGAATCTCACCCGTTCGACCTTTCGGACTTCTCACGTTTACCCCAGAACGGTTTCACGTACTTTTGAACTCTCTCTTCAAAGTTCTTTTCAACTTTCCCTCACGGTACTTGTTCGCTATCGGTCTCGTGGTCATATTTAGTCTCAGATGGAGTTTACCACCCACTTGGAGCTGCACTCTCAAGCAACCCGACTCGAAGGAGAGGTCCCGCCGACGCTCGCACCGGCCGCTACGGGCCTGGCACCCTCTACGGGCCGTGGCCTCATTCAAGTTGGACTTGGGCTCGGCGCGAGGCGTCGGGGTAGTGGACCCTCCCAAACACCACATGCCACGACAGGCGGCAGCCTGCGGGGTTCGGTGCTGGACTCTTCCCTGTTCGCTCGCCGCTACTGGGGGAATCCTTGTTAGTTTCTTTTCCTCCGCTTAGTAATATGCTTAAATTCAGCGGGTAGTCTCGCCTGCTCTGAGGTCGTTGTACGAGGTGTCGCACGCCACACCGCCAGCCGGCTGTGCACGCTACCGAGAAAGTACCGGTATGCGAACCGCCAGGCGACGGGCGCGCATCGCACGTTTGAGGAGACGCGGCCGGCCCCACAGGCGGCCGCGACACTCCCAGGTCTGCGAAGCGGGGCAAACGCCGCGCGCTTCAGTATACGTAGCCGACCCTCAGCCAGACGTGGCCCGGGAACGGAATCCATGGACCGCAATGTGCGTTCGAAACGTCGATGTTCATGTGTCCTGCAGTTCACATGTCGACGCGCAATTTGCTGCGTTCTTCATCGACCCACGAGCCGAGTGATCCACCGTCCTGGGTGATCTTTTCTCAAGTTTCCGCCGTCTCTTTCGAGACGGTCGCATAGGCGGGAGTGAGGCGTGTGGCGGCCCCTGTTCCAGCGTTCTGTGTCCAACGGCCTCACGGCCGACGGGCGTCGTACGGCTCCACACCGGAGCGGACAGGCACTCGGGCGAAAGTCATTCAAAACCGGCGCCAGGCGCCAGGTGCCGCAGGCCAGCCGCTCCAGCGCTTCAGCGCTCGTACCACACAACATTGCCGCTAGTTTTGAGAGGCACGCGTGGTTCCGCACGCGGCGCACGGCTACTGCGAGCCGTACAGGTAGCGTGTTGCGCGACACGACACGCACATCGAAAGACATGCAGTCTAGTCGGTAATGATCCTTCCGCAGGTTCACCTACGGAAACCTTGTTACGACTTTTACTTCCTCTAAATGATCAAGTTTGGTCATCTTTCCGGTAGCATCGGCAACGACAGAGTCAATGCCGCGTACCAGTCCGAAGACCTCACTAAATCATTCAATCGGTAGTAGCGACGGGCGGTGTGTACAAAGGGCAGGGACGTAATCAACGCGAGCTTATGACTCGCGCTTACTGGGAATTCCTCGTTCATGGGGAACAATTGCAAGCCCCAATCCCTAGCACGAAGGAGGTTCAGCGGGTTACCCCGACCTTTCGGCCTAGGAAGACACGCTGATTCCTTCAGTGTAGCGCGCGTGCGGCCCAGAACATCTAAGGGCATCACAGACCTGTTATTGCTCAATCTCGTGCGGCTAGAAGCCGCCTGTCCCTCTAAGAAGAAAAGTAATCGCTGACAGCACGAAGGATGTCACGCGACTAGTTAGCAGGCTAGAGTCTCGTTCGTTATCGGAATTAACCAGACAAATCGCTCCACCAACTAAGAACGGCCATGCACCACCACCCACCGAATCAAGAAAGAGCTATCAATCTGTCAATCCTTCCGGTGTCCGGGCCTGGTGAGGTTTCCCGTGTTGAGTCAAATTAAGCCGCAGGCTCCACTCCTGGTGGTGCCCTTCCGTCAATTCCTTTAAGTTTCAGCTTTGCAACCATACTTCCCCCGGAACCCAAAAGCTTTGGTTTCCCGGAGGCTGCCCGCCGAGTCATCGGAGGAACTGCGGCGGATCGCTGGCTGGCATCGTTTATGGTTAGAACTAGGGCGGTATCTGATCGCCTTCGAACCTCTAACTTTCGTTCTTGATTAATGAAAACATACTTGGCAAATGCTTTCGCTTCTGTTCGTCTTGCGACGATCCAAGAATTTCACCTCTAACGTCGCAATACGAATGCCCCCGCCTGTCCCTATTAATCATTACCTCGGGTTCCGAAAACCAACAAAATAGAACCGAGGTCCTATTCCATTATTCCATGCACACAGTATTCAGGCGGGCTTGCCTGCTTTAAGCACTCTAATTTGTTCAAAGTAAACGTGCCGGCCCACCGAGACACTCAATAAAGAGCACCCTGGTAGGATTTCAACGGGGTCCGCCTCGGGACGCACGAGCACGCACGGGGCGGTCGCACGCCTTCGGCTCGCCCCACCGGCAGGACGTCCCACGATACATGCCAGTTAAACACCGACGGGCGGTGAACCAACAGCGTGGGACACAAATCCAACTACGAGCTTTTTAACCGCAACAACTTTAATATACGCTATTGGAGCTGGAATTACCGCGGCTGCTGGCACCAGACTTGCCCTCCAATAGATACTCGTTAAAGGATTTAAAGTGTACTCATTCCGATTACGGGGCCTCGGATGAGTCCCGTATCGTTATTTTTCGTCACTACCTCCCCGTGCCGGGAGTGGGTAATTTGCGCGCCTGCTGCCTTCCTTGGATGTGGTAGCCGTTTCTCAGGCTCCCTCTCCGGAATCGAACCCTGATTCCCCGTTACCCGTTACAACCATGGTAGGCGCAGAACCTACCATCGACAGTTGATAAGGCAGACATTTGAAAGATGCGTCGCCGGTACGAGGACCGTGCGATCAGCCCAAAGTTATTCAGAGTCACCAAGGCAAACGGACCGGACGAGCCGACCGATTGGTTTTGATCTAATAAAAGCGTCCCTTCCATCTCTGGTCGGGACTCTGTTTGCATGTATTAGCTCTAGAATTACCACAGTTATCCAAGTAACGTGGGTACGATCTAAGAAACCATAACTGATTTAATGAGCCATTCGCGGTTTCACCTTAATGCGGCTTGTACTGAGACATGCATGGCTTAATCTTTGAGACAAGCATATGACTACTGGCAGGATCAACCAGGGAGCTGCGTCAACTAGAGCTGAGCAGCCGGCCGCCCGGGAGTGTGTCCCGGGGGCCCGCGCGAACACGCAAGCGTCCGCTCAATCATTCTGCAAACAGGAGGAGGCTGAGCTCCCCTGCACAATACACCTCGAAACCCTCTCAGGTCCCGGCGGCGCGCAGCGCCGTCCCAAGTACTTGGTCGGGTTCGAGAGAGGCGCAATCGCCCGGAGTTAGGCGAGTAGACGCTTTCGGTGCGACCACCCGTGCTCCCAACTGAGCTTGCCGCTGCCGACAGAGGCCCGGGAGCGTGCTGTCGTGGCATTGCCGGCGGGAGACAACACGCGCCACCTACGGTGACCGGCAGCTCCAACGCCAGCGCCACAGAAGGACAAAAGCCCCACTTGGGTGCCGAAGCGAACTCTCCCAGCACAGCGCACACGCCAACACATCCGCACAGCTGCGATACAAACCACCAGCGAGAACCGCTGGGGCGACCGAGCAGCAGACGGCGTCGCGGCGCCGAGCGCCGGGCGGCGGCGCATCCTCAACGCACACAGTCCTCAATCGGACCAGCACACTGCAGATGTCCACCGCGCTTCGCACCGGGCCCGCGAGGACCTACTTTGGCCGCACGGCGCCGCGCGCAGGGTGCGCCGGCGCGCAGCTGCGACGCCTGCCGCGTCCGTCGGCCGGCGCGCCTGCCACTGGCCGCCCCCACCAGCCGGCTGTAGCGCGTGCGCCCACGCACCGCGCGGCCAGCACGCCGGGAGGCGCCCCCTCACCGGCCGGGGACGGTCCCACCCAGCCACCGCCGCGTATCGCTTCACACCCAGATGCCGTTCAGTTTCGTCGGCATGGTGGGTATCGCTGGAACAACCGGTTAGTACCTCAACCTATCGTCGCCATCACCGATTCACCCCTAGCGAGAACAACCGCACCACAACGGGTTACCATTTCTTCATTTGCGTAACTTCACCAGAAAACGTAGGCGTCCATCGCCATTTGCAACTTCAACCATTATTGCATGCCTGTGTCAGGTGTCACGCCACACTACGTCTGCCCACATACACGCAACAAAATGTGCACGCCTAGACAATACGTGGAAGGTGGCCCCCGTACGTATGCGATGTCCATTGCTCGAACGACTGTCAACCGGCTTCTGTAGCATGTCGCAGATATGGAACGCGCTGCACCATGCCATCACGGTGTGTGAGGAGAGACGACTAGGTCCGAATACATCAACAGACAGCTCATGCTGATCGCCATCCACGGCGTCCGTTCCTCCCACACGTCTCTATGGCGTACCACACTGCAATCCAGCTCTCATAGGGAGACGACACGTAGCTGCGTGCACAATATTTGCACTGTATGGTCCGCCGTTTTTGGGCGCAGTCGTTGTACGGTCACACATGTGCCACGATGTATCATTCAGTACATAAGGACGAATGTGCAGTACAGATTGTGGTTCACGCGTACGACATCAGCGGACAGTTGACACAGGCCGCACCACAACGTAGCCTGCGTACGTCGCATGCGAAGGGCATTGAACATGCAAACTTGTCACCAACCACCTTGCGAAGGCAGGGGGCAAGGTGGGGACGTGGGGAGAGGTGGGGGGGGGG
The DNA here is from genome assembly GCF_021461385.2 of Schistocerca piceifrons. Classification (NCBI taxonomy): domain Eukaryota; kingdom Metazoa; phylum Arthropoda; class Insecta; order Orthoptera; family Acrididae; genus Schistocerca; species Schistocerca piceifrons. Next base: position 34,618 of record NW_025726948.1, on the reverse strand, counting down.
GGGGGGCGGCATGTACGCCCTGCTGCCATCCACATTACAGTGTACAGCAGGAGCATGTGGAAAGTCAGCAAGACTTGCAAGGTGTTTAACATGAAGCGATACACAGGGGAGCGGGCAGTGCGAGTAGCGAACTATATTGCGAGGGTTGCGGGTGGGCAACACTACACTAATTGAACGAGTCGTATAACAATTACAGAGCAGGTTTAGGCGACAACGTGGGTTACGATAGGCGACAACGTGGGTTACGTTAGGGGACAACGTGGGTTACGTTAGGGGACAACGTGGGTTACGTTAGGGGACAACGTGGGTTACGTTAGGGGACAACGTGGGTTACGTTAGGGGACAACGTGGGTTACGTTAGGGGACAACGTGGGTTACGTTAGGGGACAACGTGGGTTAGGTTAAGGCACAACATGGGTTAGGTTAAGGCACAACATGGGTTAGGTTAAGGCACAACATGGGTTAGGTTAAGGCACAACATGGGTTAGGTTAAGGCACAACATGGGTTAGGTTACGGCACAACATGGGTTAGGTTAAGGCACAACATGGGTTAGGTTAGGGGACAACATGGGTTAGGTTAGGGGACAACATGGGTTAGGTTAAGGCACAACATGGGTTAGGTTAAGGCACAACATGGGTTAGGTTAGGGGACAACATGGGTTAGGTTAGGGCACAACATGGGTTAGGTTAGGGGACAACATGGGTTAGGTTAGGGGACAACATGGGTTAGGTTAGGGGACAACATGGGTTAGGTTAGGGGACAACATGGGTTAGGTTAGGGGACAACATGGGTTAGGTTAGGGGACAACATGGGTTAGGTTAGGGGACAACATGGGTTAGGTTAGGGGACAACATGGGTTAGGTTAAGGCACAACATGGGTTAGGTTAGGGGACAACATGGGTTAGGTTAGGGGACAACATGGGTTAGGTTAGGGGACAACATGGGTTAGGTTAGGGGACAACATGGGTTAGGTTAAGGCACAACATGGGTTAGGTTAGGGCACAACATGGGTTAGGTTAGGGCACAACATGGGTTAGGTTAGGGCACAACATGGGTTAGGTTAGGGGACAACATGGGTTAGGTTAGGGGACAACATGGGTTAGGTTAGGGGACAACATGGGTTAGGTTAGGGGACAACATGGGTTAGGTTAGGGGACAACATGGGTTAGGTTAGGGGACAACATGGGTTAGGTTAGGGGACAACATGGGTTAGGTTAGGGGACAACATGGGTTAGGTTAGGGGACAACATGGGTTAGGTTAGGGGACAACATGGGTTAGGTTAAGGCACAACATGGGTTAGGTTAAGGCACAACATGGGTTAGGTTAGGGGACAACATGGGTTAGGTTAGGGGACAACATGGGTTAGGTTAGGGGACAACATGGGTTAGGTTAAGGCACAACATGGGTTAGGTTAGGGGACAACATGGGTTAGGTTAAGGCACAACATGGGTTAGGTTAGGGGACAACATGGGTTAGGTTAGGGGACAACATGGGTTAGGTTAAGGCACAACATGGGTTAGGTTAAGGCACAACATGGGTTAGGTTAAGGCACAACATGGGTTAGGTTAGGGGACAACATGGGTTAGGTTAGGGGACAACTTGGGTTAGGTTAGGGGACAACATGGGTTAGGTTAAGGCACAACATGGGTTAGGTTAAGGCACAACATGGGTTAGGTTAGGGGACAACATGGGTTAGGTTAGGGGACAACATGGGTTAGGTTAGGGGACAACATGGGTTAGGTTAAGGCACAACATGGGTTAGGTTAGGGGACAACATGGGTTAGGTTAAGGCACAACATGGGTTAGGTTAGGGGACAACATGGGTTAGGTTAGGGGACAACATGGGTTAGGTTAAGGCACAACATGGGTTAGGTTAAGGCACAACATGGGTTAGGTTAAGGGACAACATGGGTTAGGTTAGGGGACAACTTGGGTTAGGTTAGGGGACAACATGGGTTAGGTTAAGGCACAACATGGGTTAGGTTAAGGCACAACATGGGTTAGGTTAAGGTACAACATGGGTTAGGTTAAGGTACAACATGGGTTAGGTTAGGTTACACGTTGTTGTAAGGAAAGGTGTGGGGGGGGGGGGGGGGCGGGGCGGCAGGTTCGTTGA
>NW_025726948.1:25000-27500 GCF_021461385.2 Schistocerca piceifrons | reverse complement strand
TGGGTGGAGCGACCCTTTCGGAATCCGAACTGCCTATCACTCATACCATACAGAGTTCGATGACTCTGGAGACGGTCAGCCAGCAACTTCTCAAATGCTTTGCCCATTACATCCAGCAGACAGATAGGCCGATAGGATTTCGGCACTGTTGGATCTTTATCAGGGCCTTTCCTGATAACTACAACTTCTGCAGTTTTCCACTTTAGTGGATAATAGCCCCTTTGTAAACAACTGTTGTAAATACGACTTAGTGCCGGGGCGACCAAGTGTGCGAGTCCCTGTAAGATCTCCACAGGGATCCCGTCAGGACCAGGCGCCTTCTTCCTTGCAAAGGTGTAGATGGTTGCTTCTACCTCCTCTGCTGAGAAAGGGCACACGTTTGTATCGTTAAGATACGGAATCGACAGCGCCTGACGTATGTCCCGCTGCTCGTGCGAGTCTTGGTCCTCAATGTCATCAGGCAATAATGTATCCAACAGCAACCTTGCTGTTTCTTCCCAATTCTTGGTCGTGTCTCCATCCCCAGCACGTAGCGTAGACAGCATCATGGGCGATCTTATTTTTTCTCGAACGATTTTGTAAGGAACTCCCCAAGGGTCTGTTCCCAGCTGATCGTTCACAAATTTTTCCCAGGATTGGCGCCTTGTAATGTCCAACTGATCCTTGTATCTCTGCTTCAGACGACGATAAATACGCAGGTGGTATTGTCGTTCGTCATGGGCAAAGCTCCTTTGGTAGTTGCTTCGCGCCCTTCTGACCGACCGTTTGAGCACAGTCAATTCAGGGGTCCATGGGGTGGACTCCCTGCAGATGTATCTCGCTATTCGAGGTACAGCCAGTGTGATAGCCGTTTGCACGGAGCTTACCAGCTCCTCCACAGCTTCATCAATATTACCTATGTCCTCTCCGAACTCGGGAGGACTGAACACCTGCGCGAGTCGGTCCCAGTCTGTCCGAGCATAATTGAAGCGTTCCACCCACTCGCCTGGCACATCCGCGATGGTCGGCGCTATATCAAATGTTATACAGTTATGGTCACTGACAGTTAGATGTTCTCTTACTTGCCAGTTATGGACGTGGGGTGCTGCCCTCTCGCTTGCTAGTGTGACATCAATATTTGATGTTGCACCCGCCCTCCCTGAGTAGGTCGGGGGGTACCCAGGCAAGTTTAGCACATACATGTGCGTTTCCATTATCAAATCCACAAGCTCCGCACCCCTACCGTCCTGTACATCGCTGTGCCAGAGTGGGGACTTCGCATTAGCATCAAGAGCTACAATTATAGCCTGCCCGGCAAAAACTCTTAGTATCCAACTCAGCTGATCAAGATAAATCTTGATATCATGTCTGAATTGGCAGTAGACGTTTACAACGTACATACTGTAAGACAGCAGATTTAGTTGTACAACTATAATATGCTCAGTACAGAACTGATTTAATATCGTAGTTTTAATAGTTTTATTCAATACTATAATTGCACTCATGGGGTTCCCACCTGAGGATACCACCTGTGCTGTTGCAGGAAAACCAGGGACTCGACCCGCACAGGAGTTCGGTTCTTGTATCAGAAGAATATCAACTCCTTCTTGTTCCGCTACCTTCCGTAGCTCATGTGCAACCATCTGGCTGCGCATGGCATTGACTTGTACCACTTTAAATATCGCCGTAATCTGTTCTTTGGACAAGTCTGTCTAAGAACATTCGGTGGGTTGGACAATCTTTAGGTCCACCACACTTGCGGCCTCGTCTTCTGCATGGTACACATACTGCCGCTTTGTCCTTATTAGGACAGCCATTCTTAATATGTCCAGAGAGGCCACAATGGCCGCATATGATATCAGGTTGCGTACAATACTTGTTTGTATGATTAATGTCCTGGCATTTAGTGCATCTCGGCACTGCCAGGTAATCTTTTATATTCAACGCAGAGTAGCCAACATACAACCGACCCACTCTCGTTAGTAATTTCCATAAACCTGGCGAGACTTCTACCACGTGGTGTACTGTCAGTTTCCCACGTGGTCCTACTTTAAAGCGTAACTTAAATTGCTCATCGAATTCTCCTCTTGACATGTTCACGTCAAAATTTTGCGTGTAAATTGCGTCTAGCAGATTGTCTGTTGTCATGTATGTAGGTACGTCATACAGACACATCAAAGGTCGACGCTTGCGAGGAGGTTCGCACTTCACTTTATTGCTCAATTGTTCATTGCTTAAAATCTTTTGGCAGTCCTCTTGTGATGCCGTTTCTACTATGAGCACATTCTTTGCCGTGCGTACATTGTTTATCTTTATCTTATCCTTCTTAGGATCAATGCACTTCTCAAATGCTGACTTAACAGCCTTAATGTCATCACCAGGTTTAGGCTTAATGAACACTGTGGGAGCAACTTTCTTAATGTTGTCCTGTATGGTTTGTTTCGCTGTCGGTGCCTTGGCAACTGGGGCTCTAGCAACCGCAGCATAAGACCGGGCCGGTTGGCCTCTAAGTCTTTCATTT
>NW_025726948.1:15000-20000 GCF_021461385.2 Schistocerca piceifrons | reverse complement strand
GACAGCACGAAGGATGTCACGCGACTAGTTAGCAGGCTAGAGTCTCGTTCGTTATCGGAATTAACCAGACAAATCGCTCCACCAACTAAGAACGGCCATGCACCACCACCCACCGAATCAAGAAAGAGCTATCAATCTGTCAATCCTTCCGGTGTCCGGGCCTGGTGAGGTTTCCCGTGTTGAGTCAAATTAAGCCGCAGGCTCCACTCCTGGTGGTGCCCTTCCGTCAATTCCTTTAAGTTTCAGCTTTGCAACCATACTTCCCCCGGAACCCAAAAGCTTTGGTTTCCCGGAGGCTGCCCGCCGAGTCATCGGAGGAACTGCGGCGGATCGCTGGCTGGCATCGTTTATGGTTAGAACTAGGGCGGTATCTGATCGCCTTCGAACCTCTAACTTTCGTTCTTGATTAATGAAAACATACTTGGCAAATGCTTTCGCTTCTGTTCGTCTTGCGACGATCCAAGAATTTCACCTCTAACGTCGCAATACGAATGCCCCCGCCTGTCCCTATTAATCATTACCTCGGGTTCCGAAAACCAACAAAATAGAACCGAGGTCCTATTCCATTATTCCATGCACACAGTATTCAGGCGGGCTTGCCTGCTTTAAGCACTCTAATTTGTTCAAAGTAAACGTGCCGGCCCACCGAGACACTCAATAAAGAGCACCCTGGTAGGATTTCAACGGGGTCCGCCTCGGGACGCACGAGCACGCACGGGGCGGTCGCACGCCTTCGGCTCGCCCCACCGGCAGGACGTCCCACGATACATGCCAGTTAAACACCGACGGGCGGTGAACCAACAGCGTGGGACACAAATCCAACTACGAGCTTTTTAACCGCAACAACTTTAATATACGCTATTGGAGCTGGAATTACCGCGGCTGCTGGCACCAGACTTGCCCTCCAATAGATACTCGTTAAAGGATTTAAAGTGTACTCATTCCGATTACGGGGCCTCGGATGAGTCCCGTATCGTTATTTTTCGTCACTACCTCCCCGTGCCGGGAGTGGGTAATTTGCGCGCCTGCTGCCTTCCTTGGATGTGGTAGCCGTTTCTCAGGCTCCCTCTCCGGAATCGAACCCTGATTCCCCGTTACCCGTTACAACCATGGTAGGCGCAGAACCTACCATCGACAGTTGATAAGGCAGACATTTGAAAGATGCGTCGCCGGTACGAGGACCGTGCGATCAGCCCAAAGTTATTCAGAGTCACCAAGGCAAACGGACCGGACGAGCCGACCGATTGGTTTTGATCTAATAAAAGCGTCCCTTCCATCTCTGGTCGGGACTCTGTTTGCATGTATTAGCTCTAGAATTACCACAGTTATCCAAGTAACGTGGGTACGATCTAAGGAACCATAACTGATTTAATGAGCCATTCGCGGTTTCACCTTAATGCGGCTTGTACTGAGACATGCATGGCTTAATCTTTGAGACAAGCATATGACTACTGGCAGGATCAACCAGGGAGCTGCGTCAACTAGAGCTGAGCAGCCGGCCGCCCGGGAGTGTGTCCCGGGGGCCCGCGCGAACACGCAAGCGTCCGCTCAATCATTCTGCAAACAGGAGGAGGCTGAGCTCCCCTGCACAATACACCTCGAAACCCTCTCAGGTCCCGGCGGCGCGCAGCGCCGTCCCAAGTACTTGGTCGGGTTCGAGAGAGGCGCAATCGCCCGGAGTTAGGCGAGTAGACGCTTTCGGTGCGACCACCCGTGCTCCCAACTGAGCTTGCCGCTGCCGACAGAGGCCCGGGAGCGTGCTGTCGTGGCATTGCCGGCGGGAGACAACACGCGCCACCTACGGTGACCGGCAGCTCCAACGCCAGCGCCACAGAAGGACAAAAGCCCCACTTGGGTGCCGAAGCGAACTCTCCCAGCACAGCGCACACGCCAACACATCCGCACAGCTGCGATACAAACCACCAGCGAGAACCGCTGGGGCGACCGAGCAGCAGACGGCGTCGCGGCGCCGAGCGCCGGGCGGCGGCGCATCCTCAACGCACACAGTCCTCAATCGGACCAGCACACTGCAGATGTCCACCGCGCTTCGCACCGGGCCCGCGAGGACCTACTTTGGCCGCACGGCGCCGCGCGCAGGGTGCGCCGGCGCGCAGCTGCGACGCCTGCCGCGTCCGTCGGCCGGCGCGCCTGCCACTGGCCGCCCCCACCAGCCGGCTGTAGCGCGTGCGCCCACGCACCGCGCGGCCAGCACGCCGGGAGGCGCCCCCTCACCGGCCGGGGACGGTCCCACCCAGCCACCGCCGCGTATCGCTTCACACCCAGATGCCGTTCAGTTTCGTCGGCATGGTGGGTATCGCTGGAACAACCGGTTAGTACCTCAACCTATCGTCGCCATCACCGATTCACCCCTAGCGAGAACAACCGCACCACAACGGGTTACCATTTCTTCATTTGCGTAACTTCACCAGAAAACGTAGGAGTCCATCGCCATTTGCAACTTCAACCATTATTGCATGCCTGTGTCAGGTGTCACGCCACACTACGTCTGCCCACATACACGCAACAAAATGTGCACGCCTAGACAATACGTGGAAGGTGGCCCCCGTACGTATGCGATGTCCATTGCTCGAACGACTGTCAACCGGCTTCTGTAGCATGTCGCAGATATGGAACGCGCTGCACCATGCCATCACGGTGTGTGAGGAGAGACGACTAGGTCCGAATACATCAACAGACAGCTCATGCTGATCGCCATCCACGGCGTCCGTTCCTCCCACACGTCTCTATGGCGTACCACACTGCAATCCAGCTCTCATAGGGAGACGACACGTAGCTGCGTGCACAATATTTGCACTGTATGGTCCGCCGTTTTTGGGCGCAGTCGTTGTACGGTCACACATGTGCCACGATGTATCATTCAGTACATAAGGACGAATGTGCAGTACAGATTGTGGTTCACGCGTACGACATCAGCGGACAGTTGACACAGGCCGCACCACAACGTAGCCTGCGTACGTCGCATGCGAAGGGCATTGAACATGCAAACTTGTCACCAACCACCTTGCGAAGGCAGGGGGCAAGGTGGGGACGTGGGGAGAGGTGGGGGGGGGGGGGGGGGCGGCATGTACGCCCTGCTGCCATCCACATTACAGTGTACAGCAGGAGCATGTGGAAAGTCAGCAAGACTTGCAAGGTGTTTAACATGAAGCGATACACAGGGGAGCGGGCAGTGCGAGTAGCGAACTATATTGCGAGGGTTGCGGGTGGGCAACACTACACTAATTGAACGAGTCGTATAACAATTACAGAGCAGGTTTAGGCGACAACGTGGGTTACGATAGGCGACAACGTGGGTTACGTTAGGGGACAACGTGGGTTACGTTAGGGGACAACGTGGGTTACGTTAGGGGACAACGTGGGTTACGTTAGGGGACAACGTGGGTTACGTTAGGGGACAACGTGGGTTACGTTAGGGGACAACGTGGGTTACGTTAGGGGACAACGTGGGTTAGGTTAAGGCACAACATGGGTTAGGTTAAGGCACAACATGGGTTAGGTTAAGGCACAACATGGGTTAGGTTAAGGCACAACATGGGTTAGGTTAAGGCACAACATGGGTTAGGTTACGGCACAACATGGGTTAGGTTAAGGCACAACATGGGTTAGGTTAGGGGACAACATGGGTTAGGTTAGGGGACAACATGGGTTAGGTTAAGGCACAACATGGGTTAGGTTAAGGCACAACATGGGTTAGGTTAGGGGACAACATGGGTTAGGTTAGGGCACAACATGGGTTAGGTTAGGGGACAACATGGGTTAGGTTAGGGGACAACATGGGTTAGGTTAGGGGACAACATGGGTTAGGTTAGGGGACAACATGGGTTAGGTTAGGGGACAACATGGGTTAGGTTAGGGGACAACATGGGTTAGGTTAGGGGACAACATGGGTTAGGTTAGGGGACAACATGGGTTAGGTTAAGGCACAACATGGGTTAGGTTAGGGGACAACATGGGTTAGGTTAGGGGACAACATGGGTTAGGTTAGGGGACAACATGGGTTAGGTTAGGGGACAACATGGGTTAGGTTAAGGCACAACATGGGTTAGGTTAGGGCACAACATGGGTTAGGTTAGGGCACAACATGGGTTAGGTTAGGGCACAACATGGGTTAGGTTAGGGGACAACATGGGTTAGGTTAGGGGACAACATGGGTTAGGTTAGGGGACAACATGGGTTAGGTTAGGGGACAACATGGGTTAGGTTAGGGGACAACATGGGTTAGGTTAGGGGACAACATGGGTTAGGTTAGGGGACAACATGGGTTAGGTTAGGGGACAACATGGGTTAGGTTAGGGGACAACATGGGTTAGGTTAGGGGACAACATGGGTTAGGTTAAGGCACAACATGGGTTAGGTTAAGGCACAACATGGGTTAGGTTAGGGGACAACATGGGTTAGGTTAGGGGACAACATGGGTTAGGTTAGGGGACAACATGGGTTAGGTTAAGGCACAACATGGGTTAGGTTAGGGGACAACATGGGTTAGGTTAAGGCACAACATGGGTTAGGTTAGGGGACAACATGGGTTAGGTTAGGGGACAACATGGGTTAGGTTAAGGCACAACATGGGTTAGGTTAAGGCACAACATGGGTTAGGTTAAGGCACAACATGGGTTAGGTTAGGGGACAACATGGGTTAGGTTAGGGGACAACTTGGGTTAGGTTAGGGGACAACATGGGTTAGGTTAAGGCACAACATGGGTTAGGTTAAGGCACAACATGGGTTAGGTTAGGGGACAACATGGGTTAGGTTAGGGGACAACATGGGTTAGGTTAGGGGACAACATGGGTTAGGTTAAGGCACAACATGGGTTAGGTTAGGGGACAACATGGGTTAGGTTAAGGCACAACATGGGTTAGGTTAGGGGACAACATGGGTTAGGTTAGGGGACAACATGGGTTAGGTTAAGGCACAACATGGGTTAGGTTAAGGCACAACATGGGTTAGGTTAAGGGACAACATGGGTTAGGTTAGGGGA
>NW_025726948.1:0-7500 GCF_021461385.2 Schistocerca piceifrons | reverse complement strand
CCAGACAAATCGCTCCACCAACTAAGAACGGCCATGCACCACCACCCACCGAATCAAGAAAGAGCTATCAATCTGTCAATCCTTCCGGTGTCCGGGCCTGGTGAGGTTTCCCGTGTTGAGTCAAATTAAGCCGCAGGCTCCACTCCTGGTGGTGCCCTTCCGTCAATTCCTTTAAGTTTCAGCTTTGCAACCATACTTCCCCCGGAACCCAAAAGCTTTGGTTTCCCGGAGGCTGCCCGCCGAGTCATCGGAGGAACTGCGGCGGATCGCTGGCTGGCATCGTTTATGGTTAGAACTAGGGCGGTATCTGATCGCCTTCGAACCTCTAACTTTCGTTCTTGATTAATGAAAACATACTTGGCAAATGCTTTCGCTTCTGTTCGTCTTGCGACGATCCAAGAATTTCACCTCTAACGTCGCAATACGAATGCCCCCGCCTGTCCCTATTAATCATTACCTCGGGTTCCGAAAACCAACAAAATAGAACCGAGGTCCTATTCCATTATTCCATGCACACAGTATTCAGGCGGGCTTGCCTGCTTTAAGCACTCTAATTTGTTCAAAGTAAACGTGCCGGCCCACCGAGACACTCAATAAAGAGCACCCTGGTAGGATTTCAACGGGGTCCGCCTCGGGACGCACGAGCACGCACGGGGCGGTCGCACGCCTTCGGCTCGCCCCACCGGCAGGACGTCCCACGATACATGCCAGTTAAACACCGACGGGCGGTGAACCAACAGCGTGGGACACAAATCCAACTACGAGCTTTTTAACCGCAACAACTTTAATATACGCTATTGGAGCTGGAATTACCGCGGCTGCTGGCACCAGACTTGCCCTCCAATAGATACTCGTTAAAGGATTTAAAGTGTACTCATTCCGATTACGGGGCCTCGGATGAGTCCCGTATCGTTATTTTTCGTCACTACCTCCCCGTGCCGGGAGTGGGTAATTTGCGCGCCTGCTGCCTTCCTTGGATGTGGTAGCCGTTTCTCAGGCTCCCTCTCCGGAATCGAACCCTGATTCCCCGTTACCCGTTACAACCATGGTAGGCGCAGAACCTACCATCGACAGTTGATAAGGCAGACATTTGAAAGATGCGTCGCCGGTACGAGGACCGTGCGATCAGCCCAAAGTTATTCAGAGTCACCAAGGCAAACGGACCGGACGAGCCGACCGATTGGTTTTGATCTAATAAAAGCGTCCCTTCCATCTCTGGTCGGGACTCTGTTTGCATGTATTAGCTCTAGAATTACCACAGTTATCCAAGTAACGTGGGTACGATCTAAGGAACCATAACTGATTTAATGAGCCATTCGCGGTTTCACCTTAATGCGGCTTGTACTGAGACATGCATGGCTTAATCTTTGAGACAAGCATATGACTACTGGCAGGATCAACCAGGGAGCTGCGTCAACTAGAGCTGAGCAGCCGGCCGCCCGGGAGTGTGTCCCGGGGGCCCGCGCGAACACGCAAGCGTCCGCTCAATCATTCTGCAAACAGGAGGAGGCTGAGCTCCCCTGCACAATACACCTCGAAACCCTCTCAGGTCCCGGCGGCGCGCAGCGCCGTCCCAAGTACTTGGTCGGGTTCGAGAGAGGCGCAATCGCCCGGAGTTAGGCGAGTAGACGCTTTCGGTGCGACCACCCGTGCTCCCAACTGAGCTTGCCGCTGCCGACAGAGGCCCGGGAGCGTGCTGTCGTGGCATTGCCGGCGGGAGACAACACGCGCCACCTACGGTGACCGGCAGCTCCAACGCCAGCGCCACAGAAGGACAAAAGCCCCACTTGGGTGCCGAAGCGAACTCTCCCAGCACAGCGCACACGCCAACACATCCGCACAGCTGCGATACAAACCACCAGCGAGAACCGCTGGGGCGACCGAGCAGCAGACGGCGTCGCGGCGCCGAGCGCCGGGCGGCGGCGCATCCTCAACGCACACAGTCCTCAATCGGACCAGCACACTGCAGATGTCCACCGCGCTTCGCACCGGGCCCGCGAGGACCTACTTTGGCCGCACGGCGCCGCGCGCAGGGTGCGCCGGCGCGCAGCTGCGACGCCTGCCGCGTCCGTCGGCCGGCGCGCCTGCCACTGGCCGCCCCCACCAGCCGGCTGTAGCGCGTGCGCCCACGCACCGCGCGGCCAGCACGCCGGGAGGCGCCCCCTCACCGGCCGGGGACGGTCCCACCCAGCCACCGCCGCGTATCGCTTCACACCCAGATGCCGTTCAGTTTCGTCGGCATGGTGGGTATCGCTGGAACAACCGGTTAGTACCTCAACCTATCGTCGCCATCACCGATTCACCCCTAGCGAGAACAACCGCACCACAACGGGTTACCATTTCTTCATTTGCGTAACTTCACCAGAAAACGTAGGCGTCCATCGCCATTTGCAACTTCAACCATTATTGCATGCCTGTGTCAGGTGTCACGCCACACTACGTCTGCCCACATACACGCAACAAAATGTGCACGCCTAGACAATACGTGGAAGGTGGCCCCCGTACGTATGCGATGTCCATTGCTCGAACGACTGTCAACCGGCTTCTGTAGCATGTCGCAGATATGGAACGCGCTGCACCATGCCATCACGGTGTGTGAGGAGAGACGACTAGGTCCGAATACATCAACAGACAGCTCATGCTGATCGCCATCCACGGCGTCCGTTCCTCCCACACGTCTCTATGGCGTACCACACTGCAATCCAGCTCTCATAGGGAGACGACACGTAGCTGCGTGCACAATATTTGCACTGTATGGTCCGCCGTTTTTGGGCGCAGTCGTTGTACGGTCACACATGTGCCACGATGTATCATTCAGTACATAAGGACGAATGTGCAGTACAGATTGTGGTTCACGCGTACGACATCAGCGGACAGTTGACACAGGCCGCACCACAACGTAGCCTGCGTACGTCGCATGCGAAGGGCATTGAACATGCAAACTTGTCACCAACCACCTTGCGAAGGCAGGGGGCAAGGTGGGGACGTGGGGAGAGGTGGGGGGGGGGGGGGGGCGGCATGTACGCCCTGCTGCCATCCACATTACAGTGTACAGCAGGAGCATGTGGAAAGTCAGCAAGACTTGCAAGGTGTTTAACATGAAGCGATACACAGGGGAGCGGGCAGTGCGAGTAGCGAACTATATTGCGAGGGTTGCGGGTGGGCAACACTACACTAATTGAACGAGTCGTATAACAATTACAGAGCAGGTTTAGGCGACAACGTGGGTTACGATAGGCGACAACGTGGGTTACGTTAGGGGACAACGTGGGTTACGTTAGGGGACAACGTGGGTTACGTTAGGGGACAACGTGGGTTACGTTAGGGGACAACGTGGGTTACGTTAGGGGACAACGTGGGTTACGTTAGGGGACAACGTGGGTTACGTTAGGGGACAACGTGGGTTAGGTTAAGGCACAACATGGGTTAGGTTAAGGCACAACATGGGTTAGGTTAAGGCACAACATGGGTTAGGTTAAGGCACAACATGGGTTAGGTTAAGGCACAACATGGGTTAGGTTACGGCACAACATGGGTTAGGTTAAGGCACAACATGGGTTAGGTTAGGGGACAACATGGGTTAGGTTAGGGGACAACATGGGTTAGGTTAAGGCACAACATGGGTTAGGTTAAGGCACAACATGGGTTAGGTTAGGGGACAACATGGGTTAGGTTAGGGCACAACATGGGTTAGGTTAGGGGACAACATGGGTTAGGTTAGGGGACAACATGGGTTAGGTTAGGGGACAACATGGGTTAGGTTAGGGGACAACATGGGTTAGGTTAGGGGACAACATGGGTTAGGTTAGGGGACAACATGGGTTAGGTTAGGGGACAACATGGGTTAGGTTAGGGGACAACATGGGTTAGGTTAAGGCACAACATGGGTTAGGTTAGGGGACAACATGGGTTAGGTTAGGGGACAACATGGGTTAGGTTAGGGGACAACATGGGTTAGGTTAGGGGACAACATGGGTTAGGTTAAGGCACAACATGGGTTAGGTTAGGGCACAACATGGGTTAGGTTAGGGCACAACATGGGTTAGGTTAGGGCACAACATGGGTTAGGTTAGGGGACAACATGGGTTAGGTTAGGGGACAACATGGGTTAGGTTAGGGGACAACATGGGTTAGGTTAGGGGACAACATGGGTTAGGTTAGGGGACAACATGGGTTAGGTTAGGGGACAACATGGGTTAGGTTAGGGGACAACATGGGTTAGGTTAGGGGACAACATGGGTTAGGTTAGGGGACAACATGGGTTAGGTTAAGGCACAACATGGGTTAGGTTAAGGCACAACATGGGTTAGGTTAGGGGACAACATGGGTTAGGTTAGGGGACAACATGGGTTAGGTTAGGGGACAACATGGGTTAGGTTAAGGCACAACATGGGTTAGGTTAGGGGACAACATGGGTTAGGTTAAGGCACAACATGGGTTAGGTTAGGGGACAACATGGGTTAGGTTAGGGGACAACATGGGTTAGGTTAAGGCACAACATGGGTTAGGTTAAGGCACAACATGGGTTAGGTTAAGGCACAACATGGGTTAGGTTAGGGGACAACATGGGTTAGGTTAGGGGACAACTTGGGTTAGGTTAGGGGACAACATGGGTTAGGTTAAGGCACAACATGGGTTAGGTTAAGGCACAACATGGGTTAGGTTAGGGGACAACATGGGTTAGGTTAGGGGACAACATGGGTTAGGTTAGGGGACAACATGGGTTAGGTTAAGGCACAACATGGGTTAGGTTAGGGGACAACATGGGTTAGGTTAAGGCACAACATGGGTTAGGTTAGGGGACAACATGGGTTAGGTTAGGGGACAACATGGGTTAGGTTAAGGCACAACATGGGTTAGGTTAAGGCACAACATGGGTTAGGTTAAGGGACAACATGGGTTAGGTTAGGGGACAACTTGGGTTAGGTTAGGGGACAACATGGGTTAGGTTAAGGCACAACATGGGTTAGGTTAAGGCACAACATGGGTTAGGTTAAGGTACAACATGGGTTAGGTTAAGGTACAACATGGGTTAGGTTAGGTTACACGTTGTTGTAAGGAAAGGTGTGGGGGGGGGGGGGGGGGCGGGGCGGCAGGTTCGTTGATAGTGATTATAGTAAGTGAATGCTTGTGACATGATGAGATTTGTCACGTCAGGATGCACCTTTGGCTTATTAGAGGCGGCGCTCCAATTCTATGCTTGTGTCAGACCTGTGTCTTTGACTCATGTCATTGTTTGTGCGCTGTGACAGGAGGTACTATTGTGATGTTGGGTGCACCGTTGTATAGGACATGTGTGGGTGTTGGTGCCTTATCTGCGCAATGGTGGATGTCGAAAGGGTGGGATATTCTATTTTCCGCATGGACCTCCTGGTCTGGTTGTGATAGTGTGGATTGTGTAATGTGGCGGAGAGGATGCACTGGATGTTGTTCCATGCTGGTGCTTACATATTGTATGTGCGCCTGTTAGAAGCAGAGAGTGGTGCGTGATCAGAGTGTCTGGCTGACGTGTGGTTCCCATTGTGGGCAGACTCTTTCAGCATGTATACGGACAGTTGTATATATTTTCTGTAGTTTGATGGCTCTGCATTGATTACTAATCAGCGCCGTGTGTACGGTAATCTGGTTCCAGTCCACAATGTTCTATCTGTGTACATTAGTGACAAAGACTCCCCCCATGCAGTGGGGCTCGGTCTGTTATAACTCTTCCGCGTAATATATTTGCCCCACGTTTTTGCGAGTGCGAGTGCGAGTGCAACGCGCATGGGGACCGACATGCTGATGGCTCGGTATCGGACGCCGTACAGTGAGCAACGCGATCGCGTCTCTCGCTCGTAAGTGGTACAGGTCGCGGCTCATGTATAGGGACAGCGGGAATGTCGCATATTGGAAATAACTCTTCATGAAACGCAAGTTATAGGGGTGGATTGCACTTTACGAGTGCGGGAAACGTCCGCCGTTCATCCGCTGGAGGTGCGCGTTTGGCGGTTGGGGTGGTCCACGAACGGTGCGGGTGGAGTCATTGCCGGTCCACGGCTTCGTGCGGCAGAGCCACTGGAGAATGGGTGCTATGGTCGACAGAGGCTGCAGGCTTTGTGGGTGGCGTCGAAAGGCGGGCACTGTGGCGCATCGCTGTCTTAGTCGGCTTGGCGTCTCATAGATGGCGGTGGCGTCGTTGCAGGAGGTCATGTTGCGGGAGACCTACAGATGGCGGTATGTTTTGTGGTGCGGACGTAGTGTTGTCAGATGCGCATAGATGGCGGTATTGCATGTGCTTTCGCCCTATTTTCATAGATGGCGATACTGTTTTGCCGGCATGGGTGGCGTAGTTCCGTCGGATCCCTGTAGGTGGCAGTGTGCTATGTCTACTGTCGACACCCACGGCACCACTATCTATCTATCTATTTCCTAATACCTCGCCCCCCCCCCCCTACAGACTTATCACCACACACACTAACCGCCCCGGGGACTTGCCAACGACACACCCTATCCCAAGTCTATTTTCTTGCGGAGCATCATGTGTTATTATATTTTATTTCACATCCATCGGTTAGGGGGATTGGCGTTCACCGGACGGAGGCGGGGGGGACGGCGACAACGTACCAGACCCCGCCGGGCACCGCGACCGCCGCACAGCACCCGCCCGACGCCGCCGCCTCCGCGCGACGCCCCGGCCGGTGGGCCGGCATCGACCGTCCGGCACCCACCGCGGCACCCGGCGGCGGCCGCCAAAGCGATACGCTATAGCGCGGCGGTACACACGGCGCCCGGCCGGCCGGCGCCGCCTCCCCGCGCGCACGGCGGCGGCACCCATCGCAGCGCCCACGCCAACCGATACGCCCCAGGCCGCCGCACCCACTGCAGCGCCCTGGGTGCGGCGCGCCCGCCCAGACCGATACGCCCAGAGATGCGACGTGCGGAAACTGAAAGCAAGGGGGGCCCACGCGTACCCCTGCTGGCGACCAGCCCCTGGGGGTCTCGTCTCGCGACAAGACGAATCCCCCAAGCTAGGGCTGAGTCTCAACAGATCGCAGCGTGGCAACTGCTCTACCGAGTACAACACCCCGCCCGGTACCTAAGTCGTCTACAGACGATTCCGAGTCCCGACATCGAAATATAGACACCCATGGTCGACCGGTAGGGGCAGGGCGGCGCCGGGAACAGATCCCAGACAGCGCCGCCCGAGTGCCCCGTCCGGCAAACAAGTAGGGCCCGTACGGCGCGGCGCCACGTGGGTCGACCGCGCCTAGTAAAGTCACGTATTTTCGAGCCTTTCGACCCTCGGGACTCCTTAGCGATATCGTTGCCACAATGGCTAGACGGGATTCGGCCTTAGAGGCGTTCAGGCTTAATCCCACGGATGGTAGCTTCGCACCACCGGCCGCTCGGCCGAGTGCGTGAACCAAATGTCCGAACCTGCGGTTCCTCTCGTACTGAGCAGGATTACTATCGCAACGACACAGTCATCAGTAGGGTAAAACTAACCTGTCTCACGACGGT